>NC_063214.1:16661360-16876518 GCF_020740725.1 Corvus hawaiiensis
AAGGAGCAGCAGAAAGGAAGACCATCTTTTGGTCCTGGCACCTTCTTCTGGGCGACACGCCTATCCGCCTCTTCGCTCCCTGCAAGGCTGTAAGCTTGGCGGTGGTGCTTGCAAGTGAGAAGGCAGGTGTAGAGAGCACCGCGATCTGCCGGCGCTGTGCAGGCTGGAAAGGAAAGAGGGCTACCACTAGGATGTGCTGCAAATACAGGTTTCCACGCGTCGAGGGTAAGCTCCGCGTAAGCTCGTTGACCTAAAACTGTTCTCTGTGCGAGACTTAGCTGAGAAGCTTTCCGTTCAGATTCAGGCTGCAAGGCAGACCGAATGTGCTGCTACCTAGCGCTGAGAGAGAAAGTGCAGAGGCCAGGCGTGTTTGGGCAGAGGCATCAGCCTGGAGCATTTCTCTGCTGGCACCGTGCTCTCTGGGCGAGAAGTAGACACCGCTTCCACTCCGGCACAATGAAGGAGCAGAGCACGGAGCTGGTATGCGCATCGCCCAGGCTGCCTCTCGCTTGTGTGCGGATTCACGTTAGCACTTGAAACAGAAAGTTCAAGCTGCGGCTACTTGTGCTGCTACCTATTTCTCTTCCAGCTTTCCCTGGAAAGAATTGTGCCCAGCTTGATGCTTTTGAGATGCAGAGATGACAAGTGGCAGATGCAGCGGAGACTGGAAATACAGAGTGCAGCCGAGAGTTTCTGGTGCTTTGACGTGAGGCAAGGGGAAAGTGCAGCCCAGCAGAGGCTTTGACTTCCGGAGCCTTTTTCTTTGGCAGCAGCTGCTGCAAGTGGGCAAGGGAGCTGCGAGAGTGAAGAAGGGGACGGTCCGTCTATGTGAGAAGGAAGCTGCCGAGGCGCACTGTGTTGTGCTCAGTTCAAGGCTGCCTGGAGGAGGGGGGGACTTGAAGAACGCCTTCTTTCTGGACGCCTCCTTCTGGCTGTGCTCCAGCTGCATGCACTCTGCAGCACTGAACGTTTAGGAACCTGCTGCTGGCCAGCTTGTGTCCAGGAGTGCAAGGGCTGCGCCTTCCTTCCTGAAGCAGCCAGAGCATTCTCAGCTGCAGCTGCTTGTGAAGCAGCTCTTGGCTGGACATTTGAAATTGGCTCCCCTGAGTACATGAGCCCGGTGCCCAGCTGCTTGGTTCTTCGCCTTCTGTGCTCTGGACAGAACTGAAGCCCAGCCATGGTGGGCTTGGAGCTTTGCCGCTCTTCAGCGTGAGCACTGCACGCAGCCACGGTGTGCTGTGCAGGGATTTTCCTTCAGCTCGACGGACAAGCATTTTCTTGCTCTTTCAGCGAGTCCAAACTGGGCATGTAGCTCTCGCTCAGCGAAATGCGTCAGGCGAGAAACACTTGCTGGAGTAGCTTTTCGCTGGGCAAGACTTTCAACACAGCACCACAATTCGGGCAAGGAGCAGCAGAAAGGAAGACCATCTTTTGGTCCTGGCACCTTCTTCTGGGCGACACGCCTATCCGCCTCTTCGCTCCCTGCAAGGCTGTAAGCTTGGCGGTGGTGCTTGCAAGTGAGAAGGCAGGTGTAGAGAGCACCGCGATCTGCCGGCGCTGTGCAGGCTGGAAAGGAAAGAGGGCTACCACTAGGATGTGCTGCAAATACAGGTTCCACGCGACGAGGGTAAGCTCCGCGTAAGCTCGTTGACCTAAAACTGTTCTCTGTGCGAGACGTAGCTGAGAAGCTTTCCGTTCAGATTCAGGCTGCAAGGCAGACCGAATGTGCTGCTACCTAGCGCTGAGAGAGAAAGTGCAGAGGCCAGGCGTGTTTGGGCAGAGGCAGCAGCCTGGAGCATTTCTCTGCCGGCACCGTGCTCTCTGGGCGAGAAGTAGACACCGCTTCCACTCCGGCACAATGAAGGAGCAGAGCACGGAGCTGGTATGCGCATCGCCCAGGCTGCCTCTCGCTTGTGTGCGGATTCACGTTAGCACTTGAAAACAGAAAGTTCAAGCTGCGGCTACTTGTGCTGCTACCTATTTCTCTTCCAGCTTTCCCTGGAAAGAATTGTGCCAGCTTGATGCTTTTGAGATGCAGAGATGACAGTGGCAGATGCAGCGGAGACTGGAAATACAGAGTGCAGCCGAGAGTTTCTGGTGCTTTGACGTGAGGCAAGGGGAAAGTGCAGCCCAGCAGAGGCTTTGACTTCTGGAGCCTTTTTCTTTGGCAGCAGCTGCTGCAAGTGGGCAAGGGAGCTGCGAGAGTGAAGAAGGGGACGGTCCGTCTATGTGAGAAGGAAGCTGCCGAGGCGCAGTGTGTTGTGCTCAGTTCAAGGCTGCCTGGAGGAGGGGGGGACTTGAAGAACGCCTTCTTTCTGGACGCCTCCTTCTGGCTGTGCTCCAGCTGCATGCACTCTGCAGCACTGAAGGTTTAGGAACCTGCTGCTGGCCAGCTTGTGTCCAGGAGTGCAAGGGCTGCGCCTTCCTTCCTGAAGCAGCCAGAGCATTCTCAGCTGCAGCTGCTTGTGAAGCAGCTCTTGGCTGGACATTTGAAATTGGCTCCCCTGAGTACATGAGCCCGCTGCCCAGCTGCTTGGTTCTTCGCCTTCTGTGCTCTGGACAGAAGTGAAGCCCAGCCATGGCTTGGAGCTTTGCCGCTCTTCAGCGTGAGCACTGCACGCAGCCACGGTGTGCTGTGCAGGGATTTTCCTTCAGCTCGACGGACAAGCATTTTCTTGCTCTTTCAGCGAGTCCAAACTGGGCATGTAGCTCTCGCTCAGCGAAATGCGTCAGGCGAGAAACACTTGCTGGAGTAGCTTTTCGCTGGGCAAGACTTTCAACACAGCACCACAATTCGGGCAAGGAGCAGCAGAAAGGAAGACCATCTTTTGGTCCTGGCACCTTCTTCTGGGCGACACGCCTATCCGCCTCTTCGCTCCCTGCAAGGCTGTAAGCTTGGCGGTGGTGCTTGCAAGTGAGAAGGCAGGTGTAGAGAGCACCGCGATCTGCCGGCGCTGTGCAGGCTGGAAAGGAAGAGGGCTACCACTAGGATGTGCTGCAAATACAGGTTTCCACGCGTCGAGGGTAAGCTCGCGTAAGCTCGTTGACCTAAAACTGTTCTCTGTGCGAGACTTAGCTGAGAAGCTTTCCGTTCAGATTCAGGCTACAAGGCAGACCGAATGTGCTGCTACCTAGCGCTGAGAGAGAAAGTGCAGAGGCCAGGCTGTGTTTGGGCAGAGGCAGCAGCCTGGAGCATTTCTCTGCTGGCACCGTGCTCTCTGGGCGAGAAGTAGACACCGGTTCCACTCGGCACAATGAAGGAGCAGAGCACGGAGCTGGTATGCGCATCGCCCAGGCTGCCTCTCGCTTGTGTGCGGATTCACGTTAGCACTTGAAAACAGAAAGTTCAAGCTGCGGCTACTTGTGCTGCTACCTATTTCTCTTCCAGCTTTCCCTGGAAAGAATTGTGCCCAGCTTGATGCTTTTGAGATGCAGAGATGACAGTGGCAGATGCAGCGGAGACTGGAAATACAGAGTGCAGCCGAGAGTTTCTGGTGCTTTGACGTGAGGCAGGGGAAAGTGCAGCCCAGCAGAGGCTTTGACTTCCGGAGCCTTTTTCTTTGGCAGCAGCTGCTGCAAGTGGGCAAGGGAGCTGCGAGAGTGAAGAAGGGGACGGTCCGTCTATGTGAGAAGGAAGCTGCCGAGGCGCAGTGTGTTGTGCTCAGTTTCAAGGCTGCCTGGAGGAGGGGGGGACTTGAAGAACGCCTTCTTTCTGGACGCCTCCTTCTGGCTGTGCTCCAGCTGCATGCACTCTGCAGCACTGAAGGTTTAGGAACCTGCTGCTGGCCAGCTTGTGTCCAGGAGTGCAAGGGCTGCGCCTTCCTTCCTGAAGCAGCCAGAGCATTCTCAGCTGCAGCTGCTTGTGAAGCAGCTCTTGGCTGGACATTTGAAATTGGCTCCCCTGAGTACATGAGCCCGGTGCCCAGCTGCTTGGTTCTTCGCCTTCTGTGCTCTGGACAGAACTGAAGCCCAGCCATGGCTTGGAGCTTTGCCGCTCTTCAGCGTGAGCACTGCACGCAGCCACGGTGTGCTGTGCAGGGATTTTCCTTCAGCTCGACGGACAAGCATTTTCTTGCTCTTTCAGCGAGTCCAAACTGGGCATGTAGCTCTCGCTCAGCGAAATGCGTCAGGCGAGAAACACTTGCTGGAGTAGCTTTTCGCTGGGCAAGACTTTCAACACAGCACCACAATTCGGGCAAGGAGCAGCAGAAAGGAAGACCATCTTTTGGTCCTGGCACCTTCTTCTGGGCGACACGCCTATCCGCCTCTTCTCTCCCTGCAAGGCTGTAAGCTTGGCGGTGGTGCTTGCAAGTGAGAAGGCAGGTGTAGAGAGCACCGCGATCTGCCGGCGCTGTGCAGGCTGAAAGGAAAGAGGGCTACCACTAGGATGTGCTGCAAATACAGGTTTCCACGCGACGAGGGTAAGCTCCGCGTAAGCTCGTTGACCTAAAACTGTTCTCTGTGCGAGACGTAGCTGAGAAGCTTTCCGTTCAGATTCAGGCTGCAAGGCAGACCGAATGTGCTGCTACCTAGCGCTGAGAGAGAAAGTGCAGAGGCCAGGCGTGTTTGGGCAGAGGCAGCAGCCTGGAGCATTTCTCTGCTGGCACCGTGCTTTCTGGGCGAGAAGTAGACACCGCTTCCACTCCGGCACAATGAAGGAGCAGAGCACGGAGCTGGTATGCGCATCGCCCAGGCTGCCTCTCGCTTGTGTGCGGATTCACGTTAGCACTTGAAAACAGAAAGTTCAAGCTGCGGCTACTTGTGCTGCTACCTATTTCTCTTCCAGCTTTCCCTGGAAAGAATTGTGCCCAGCTTGATGCTTTTGAGATGCAGAGATGACAGTGGCAGATGCAGCGGAGACTGGAAATACAGAGTGCAGCCGAGAGTTTCTGGTGCTTTGACGTGAGGCAAGGGGAAAGTGCAGCCCAGCAGAGGCTTTGACTTCCGGAGCCTTTTTCTTTGGCAGCAGCTGCTGCAAGTGGGCAAGGGAGCTGCGAGAGTGAAGAAGGGGACGGTCCGTCTATGTGAGAAGGAAGCTGCCGAGGCGCAGTGTGTTGTGCTCAGTTTCAAGGCTGCCTGGAGGAGGGGGGGACTTGAAGAACGCCTTCTTTCTGGACGCCTCCTTCTGGCTGTGCTCCAGCTGCATGCACTCTGCAGCACTGAAGGTTTAGGAACCTGCTGCTGGCCAGCTTGTGTCCAGGAGTGCAAGGGCTGCGCCTTCCTTCCTGAAGCAGCCAGAGCATTCTCAGCTGCAGCTGCTTGTGAAGCAGCTCTTGGCTGGACATTTGAAATTGGCTCCCCTGAGTACATGAGCCCGGTGCCCAGCTGCTTGGTTCTTCGCCTTCTGTGCTCTGGACAGAACTGAAGCCCAGCCATGGCTTGGAGCTTTGCCGCTCTTCAGCGTGAGCACTGCACGCAGCCACGGTGTGCTGTGCAGGGATTTTCCTTCAGCTCGACGGACAAGCATTTTCTTGCTCTTTCAGCGAGTCCAAACTGGGCATGTAGCTCTCGCTCAGCGAAATGCGTCAGGCGAGAAACACTTGCTGGAGTAGCTTTTCGCTGGGCAAGACTTTCAACACAGCACCACAATTCGGGCAAGGAGCAGCAGAAAGGAAGACCATCTTTTGGTCCTGGCACCTTCTTCTGGGCGACACGCCTATCCGCCTCTTCGCTCCCTGCAAGGCTGTAAGCTTGGCGGTGGTGCTTGCAAGTGAGAAGGCAGGTGTAGAGAGCACCGCGATCTGCCGGCGCTGTGCAGGCTGGAAAGGAAAGAGGGCTACCACTAGGATGTGCTGCAAATACAGGTTTCCACGCGACGAGGGTAAGCTCCGCGTAAGCTCGTTGACCTCAAACTGTTCTCTGTGCGAGACTTAGCTGAGAAGCTTTCCGTTCAGATTCAGGCTGCAAGGCAGACCGAATGTGCTGCTACCTAGCGCTGAGAGAGAAAGTGCAGAGGCCAGGCGTGTTTGGGCAGAGGCAGCAGCCTGGAGCATTTCTCTGCCGGCACCGTGCTCTCTGGGCGAGAAGTAGACACCGCTTCCACTCCGGCACAATGAAGGAGCAGAGCACGGAGCTGGTATGCGCATCGCCCAGGCTGCCTCTCGCTTGTGTGCGGATTCACGTTAGCACTTGAAAACAGAAAGTTCAAGCTGCGGCTACTTGTGCTGCTACCTATTTCTCTTCCAGCTTTCCCTGGAAAGAATTGTGCCCAGCTTGATGCTTTTGAGATGCAGAGATGACAGTGGCAGATGCAGCGGAGACTGGAAATACAGAGTGCAGCGGAGAGTTTCTGGTGCTTTGACGTGAGGCAAGGGGAAAGTGCAGCCCAGCAGAGGCTTTGACTTCTGGAGCCTTTTTCTTTGGCAGCAGCTGCTGCAAGTGGGCAAGGGAGCTGCGAGAGTGAAGAAGGGGACGGTCCGTCTATGTGAGAAGGAAGCTGCCGAGGCGCAGTGTGTTGTGCTCAGTTTCAAGGCTGCCTGGAGGAGGGGGGGACTTGAAGAACGCCTTCTTTCTGGACGCCTCCTTCTGGCTGTGCTCCAGCTGCATGCACTCTGCAGCACTGAAGGTTTAGGAACCTGCTGCTGGCCAGCTTGTGTCCAGGAGTGCAAGGGCTGCGCCTTCCTTCCTGAAGCAGCCAGAGCATTCTCAGCTGCAGCTGCTTGTGAAGCAGCTCTTGGCTGGACATTTGAAATTGGCTCCCCTGAGTACATGAGCCCGCTGCCCAGCTGCTTGGTTCTTCGCCTTCTGTGCTCTGGACAGAACTGAAGCCCAGCCATGGCTTGGAGCTTTGCCGCTCTTCAGCGTGAGCACTGCACGCAGCCACGGTGTGCTGTGCAGGGATTTTCCTTCAGCTCGACGGACAAGCATTTTCTTGCTCTTTCAGCGAGTCCAAACTGGGCATGTAGCTCTCGCTCAGCGAAATGCGTCAGGCGAGAAACACTTGCTGGAGTAGCTTTTCGCTGGGCAAGACTTTCAACACAGCACCACAATTCGGGCAAGGAGCAGCAGAAAGGAAGACCATCTTTTGGTCCTGGCACCTTCTTCTGGGCGACACGCCTATCCGCCTCTTCGCTCCCTGCAAGGCTGTAAGCTTGGCGGTGGTGCTTGCAAGTGAGAAGGCAGGTGTAGAGAGCACCGCGATCTGCCGGCGCTGTGCAGGCTGGAAAGGAAAGAGGGCTACCACTAGGATGTGCTGCAAATACAGGTTTCCACGCGTCGAGGGTAAGCTCCGCGTAAGCTCGTTGACCTAAAACTGTTCTCTGTGCGAGACTTAGCTGAGAAGCTTTCCGTTCAGATTCAGGCTACAAGGCAGACCGAATGTGCTGCTACCTAGCGCTGAGAGAGAAAGTGCAGAGGCCAGGCGTGTTTGGGCAGAGGCAGCAGCCTGGAGCATTTCTCTGCTGGCACCGTGCTCTCTGGGCGAGAAGTAGACACCGGTTCCACTCCGGCACAATGAAGGAGCAGAGCACGGAGCTGGTATGCGCATCGCCCAGGCTGCCTCTCGCTTGTGTGCGGATTCACGTTAGCACTTGAAAACAGAAAGTTCAAGCTGCGGCTACTTGTGCTGCTACCTATTTCTCTTCCAGCTTTCCCTGGAAAGAATTGTGCCCAGCTTGATGCTTTTGAGATGCAGAGATGACAGTGGCAGATGCAGCGGAGACTGGAAATACAGAGTGCAGCCGAGAGTTTCTGGTGCTTTGACGTGAGGCAAGGGGAAAGTGCAGCCCAGCAGAGGCTTTGACTTCCGGAGCCTTTTTCTTTGGCAGCAGCTGCTGCAAGTGGGCAAGGGAGCTGCGAGAGTGAAGAAGGGGACGGTCCGTCTATGTGAGAAGGAAGCTGCCGAGGCGCAGTGTGTTGTGCTCAGTTTCAAGGCTGCCTGGAGGAGGGGGGGACTTGAAGAACGCCTTCTTTCTGGACGCCTCCTTCTGGCTGTGCTCCAGCTGCATGCACTCTGCAGCACTGAAGGTTTAGGAACCTGCTGCTGGCCAGCTTGTGTCCAGGAGTGCAAGGGCTGCGCCTTCCTTCCTGAAGCAGCCAGAGCATTCTCAGCTGCAGCTGCTTGTGAAGCAGCTCTTGGCTGGACATTTGAAATTGGCTCCCCTGAGTACATGAGCCCGGTGCCCAGCTGCTTGGTTCTTCGCCTTCTGTGCTCTGGACAGAACTGAAGCCCAGCCATGGCTTGGAGCTTTGCCGCTCTTCAGCGTGAGCACTGCACGCAGCCACGGTGTGCTGTGCAGGGATTTTCCTTCAGCTCGACGGACAAGCATTTTCTTGCTCTTTCAGCGAGTCCAAACTGGGCATGTAGCTCTCGCTCAGCGAAATGCGTCAGGCGAGAAACACTTGCTGGAGTAGCTTTTCGCTGGGCAAGACTTTCAACACAGCACCACAATTCGGGCAAGGAGCAGCAGAAAGGAAGACCATCTTTTGGTCCTGGCACCTTCTTCTGGGCGACACGCCTATCCGCCTCTTCTCTCCCTGCAAGGCTGTAAGCTTGGCGGTGGTGCTTGCAAGTGAGAAGGCAGGTGTAGAGAGCACCGCGATCTGCCGGCGCTGTGCAGGCTGGAAAGGAAAGAGGGCTACCACTAGGATGTGCTGCAAATACAGGTTTCCACGCGACGAGGGTAAGCTCCGCGTAAGCTCGTTGACCTAAAACTGTTCTCTGTGCGAGACGTAGCTGAGAAGCTTTCCGTTCAGATTCAGGCTGCAAGGCAGACCGAATGTGCTGCTACCTAGCGCTGAGAGAGAAAGTGCAGAGGCCAGGCGTGTTTGGGCAGAGGCAGCAGCCTGGAGCATTTCTCTGCTGGCACCGTGCTTTCTGGGCGAGAAGTAGACACCGCTTCCACTCCGGCACAATGAAGGAGCAGAGCACGGAGCTGGTATGCGCATCGCCCAGGCTGCCTCTCGCTTGTGTGCGGATTCACGTTAGCACTTGAAAACAGAAAGTTCAAGCTGCGGCTACTTGTGCTGCTACCTATTTCTCTTCCAGCTTTCCCTGGAAAGAATTGTGCCCAGCTTGATGCTTTTGAGATGCAGAGATGACAGTGGCAGATGCAGCGGAGACTGGAAATACAGAGTGCAGCCGAGAGTTTCTGGTGCTTTGACGTGAGGCAAGGGGAAAGTGCAGCCCAGCAGAGGCTTTGACTTCCGGAGCCTTTTTCTTTGGCAGCAGCTGCTGCAAGTGGGCAAGGGAGCTGCGAGAGTGAAGAAGGGGACGGTCCGTCTATGTGAGAAGGAAGCTGCCGAGGCGCAGTGTGTTGTGCTCAGTTTCAAGGCTGCCTGGAGGAGGGGGGGACTTGAAGAACGCCTTCTTTCTGGACGCCTCCTTCTGGCTGTGCTCCAGCTGCATGCACTCTGCAGCACTGAAGGTTTAGGAACCTGCTGCTGGCCAGCTTGTGTCCAGGAGTGCAAGGGCTGCGCCTTCCTTCCTGAAGCAGCCAGAGCATTCTCAGCTGCAGCTGCTTGTGAAGCAGCTCTTGGCTGGACATTTGAAATTGGCTCCCCTGAGTACATGAGCCCGGTGCCCAGCTGCTTGGTTCTTCGCCTTCTGTGCTCTGGACAGAACTGAAGCCCAGCCATGGCTTGGAGCTTTGCCGCTCTTCAGCGTGAGCACTGCACGCAGCCACGGTGTGCTGTGCAGGGATTTTCCTTCAGCTCGACGGACAAGCATTTTCTTGCTCTTTCAGCGAGTCCAAACTGGGCATGTAGCTCTCGCTCAGCGAAATGCGTCAGGCGAGAAACACTTGCTGGAGTAGCTTTTCGCTGGGCAAGACTTTCAACACAGCACCACAATTCGGGCAAGGAGCAGCAGAAAGGAAGACCATCTTTTGGTCCTGGCACCTTCTTCTGGGCGACACGCCTATCCGCCTCTTCGCTCCCTGCAAGGCTGTAAGCTTGGCGGTGGTGCTTGCAAGTGAGAAGGCAGGTGTAGAGAGCACCGCGATCTGCCGGCGCTGTGCAGGCTGGAAAGGAAAGAGGGCTACCACTAGGATGTGCTGCAAATACAGGTTTCCACGCGACGAGGGTAAGCTCCGCGTAAGCTCGTTGACCTCAAACTGTTCTCTGTGCGAGACTTAGCTGAGAAGCTTTCCGTTCAGATTCAGGCTGCAAGGCAGACCGAATGTGCTGCTACCTAGCGCTGAGAGAGAAAGTGCAGAGGCCAGGCGTGTTTGGGCAGAGGCAGCAGCCTGGAGCATTTCTCTGCCGGCACCGTGCTCTCTGGGCGAGAAGTAGACACCGCTTCCACTCCGGCACAATGAAGGAGCAGAGCACGGAGCTGGTATGCGCATCGCCCAGGCTGCCTCTCGCTTGTGTGCGGATTCACGTTAGCACTTGAAAACAGAAAGTTCAAGCTGCGGCTACTTGTGCTGCTACCTATTTCTCTTCCAGCTTTCCCTGGAAAGAATTGTGCCCATCTTGATGCTTTTGAGATGCAGAGATGACAGTGGCAGATGCAGCGGAGACTGGAAATACAGAGTGCAGCGGAGAGTTTCTGGTGCTTTGACGTGAGGCAAGGGGAAAGTGCAGCCCAGCAGAGGCTTTGACTTCTGGAGCCTTTTTCTTTGGCAGCAGCTGCTGCAAGTGGGCAAGGGAGCTGCGAGAGTGAAGAAGGGGACGGTCCGTCTATGTGAGAAGGAAGCTGCCGAGGCGCAGTGTGTTGTGCTCAGTTTCAAGGCTGCCTGGAGGAGGGGGGGACTTGAAGAACGCCTTCTTTCTGGACGCCTCCTTCTGGCTGTGCTCCAGCTGCATGCACTCTGCAGCACTGAAGGTTTAGGAACCTGCTGCTGGCCAGCTTGTGTCCAGGAGTGCAAGGGCTGCGCCTTCCTTCCTGAAGCAGCCAGAGCATTCTCAGCTGCAGCTGCTTGTGAAGCAGCTCTTGGCTGGACATTTGAAATTGGCTCCCCTGAGTACATGAGCCCGCTGCCCAGCTGCTTGGTTCTTCGCCTTCTGTGCTCTGGACAGAACTGAAGCCCAGCCATGGCTTGGAGCTTTGCCGCTCTTCAGCGTGAGCACTGCACGCAGCCACGGTGTGCTGTGCAGGGATTTTCCTTCAGCTCGACGGACAAGCATTTTCTTGCTCTTTCAGCGAGTCCAAACTGGGCATGTAGCTCTCGCTCAGCGAAATGCGTCAGGCGAGAAACACTTGCTGGAGTAGCTTTTCGCTGGGCAAGACTTTCAACACAGCACCACAATTCGGGCAAGGAGCAGCAGAAAGGAAGACCATCTTTTGGTCCTGGCACCTTCTTCTGGGCGACACGCCTATCCGCCTCTTCGCTCCCTGCAAGGCTGTAAGCTTGGCGGTGGTGCTTGCAAGTGAGAAGGCAGGTGTAGAGAGCACCGCGATCTGCCGGCGCTGTGCAGGCTGGAAAGGAAAGAGGGCTACCACTAGGATGTGCTGCAAATACAGGTTTCCACGCGTCGAGGGTAAGCTCCGCGTAAGCTCGTTGACCTAAAACTGTTCTCTGTGCGAGACTTAGCTGAGAAGCTTTCCGTTCAGATTCAGGCTACAAGGCAGACCGAATGTGCTGCTACCTAGCGCTGAGAGAGAAAGTGCAGAGGCCAGGCGTGTTTGGGCAGAGGCAGCAGCCTGGAGCATTTCTCTGCTGGCACCGTGCTCTCTGGGCGAGAAGTAGACACCGGTTCCACTCCGGCACAATGAAGGAGCAGAGCACGGAGCTGGTATGCGCATCGCCCAGGCTGCCTCTCGCTTGTGTGCGGATTCACGTTAGCACTTGAAAACAGAAAGTTCAAGCTGCGGCTACTTGTGCTGCTACCTATTTCTCTTCCAGCTTTCCCTGGAAAGAATTGTGCCCAGCTTGATGCTTTTGAGATGCAGAGATGACAGTGGCAGATGCAGCGGAGACTGGAAATACAGAGTGCAGCCGAGAGTTTCTGGTGCTTTGACGTGAGGCAAGGGGAAAGTGCAGCCCAGCAGAGGCTTTGACTTCCGGAGCCTTTTTCTTTGGCAGCAGCTGCTGCAAGTGGGCAAGGGAGCTGCGAGAGTGAAGAAGGGGACGGTCCGTCTATGTGAGAAGGAAGCTGCCGAGGCGCAGTGTGTTGTGCTCAGTTTCAAGGCTGCCTGGAGGAGGGGGGGACTTGAAGAACGCCTTCTTTCTGGACGCCTCCTTCTGGCTGTGCTCCAGCTGCATGCACTCTGCAGCACTGAAGGTTTAGGAACCTGCTGCTGGCCAGCTTGTGTCCAGGAGTGCAAGGGCTGCGCCTTCCTTCCTGAAGCAGCCAGAGCATTCTCAGCTGCAGCTGCTTGTGAAGCAGCTCTTGGCTGGACATTTGAAATTGGCTCCCCTGAGTACATGAGCCCGCTGCCCAGCTGCTTGGTTCTTCGCCTTCTGTGCTCTGGACAGAACTGAAGCCCAGCCATGGCTTGGAGCTTTGCCGCTCTTCAGCGTGAGCACTGCACGCAGCCACGGTGTGCTGTGCAGGGATTTTCCTTCAGCTCGACGGACAAGCATTTTCTTGCTCTTTCAGCGAGTCCAAACTGGGCATGTAGCTCTCGCTCAGCGAAATGCGTCAGGCGAGAAACACTTGCTGGAGTAGCTTTTCGCTGGGCAAGACTTTCAACACAGCACCACAATTCGGGCAAGGAGCAGCAGAAAGGAAGACCATCTTTTGGTCCTGGCACCTTCTTCTGGGCGACACGCCTATCCGCCTCTTCTCTCCCTGCAAGGCTGTAAGCTTGGCGGTGGTGCTTGCAAGTGAGAAGGCAGGTGTAGAGAGCACCGCGATCTGCCGGCGCTGTGCAGGCTGGAAAGGAAAGAGGGCTACCACTAGGATGTGCTGCAAATACAGGTTTCCACGCGTCGAGGGTAAGCTCCGCGTAAGCTCGTTGACCTAAAACTGTTCTCTGTGCGAGACGTAGCTGAGAAGCTTTCCGTTCAGATTCAGGCTACAAGGCAGACCGAATGTGCTGCTACCTAGCGCTGAGAGAGAAAGTGCAGAGGCCAGGCGTGTTTGGGCAGAGGCAGCAGCCTGGAGCATTTCTCTGCCGGCACCGTGCTCTCTGGGCGAGAAGTAGACACCGCTTCCACTCCGGCACAATGAAGGAGCAGAGCACGGAGCTGGTATGCGCATCGCCCAGGCTGCCTCTCGCTTGTGTGCGGATTCACGTTAGCACTTGAAAACAGAAAGTTCAAGCTGCGGCTACTTGTGCTGCTACCTATTTCTCTTCCAGCTTTCCCTGGAAAGAATTGTGCCCAGCTTGATGCTTTTGAGATGCAGAGATGACAGTGGCAGATGCAGCGGAGACTGGAAATACAGAGTGCAGCGGAGAGTTTCTGGTGCTTTGACGTGAGGCAAGGGGAAAGTGCAGCCCAGCAGAGGCTTTGACTTCCGGAGCCTTTTTCTTTGGCAGCAGCTGCTGCAAGTGGGCAAGGGAGCTGCGAGAGTGAAGAAGGGGACGGTCCGTCTATGTGAGAAGGAAGCTGCCGAGGCGCAGTGTGTTGTGCTCAGTTTCAAGGCTGCCTGGAGGAGGTGGGGTACTTGAAGAACGCCTTCTTTCTGGACGCCTCCTTCTGGCTGTGCTCCAGCTGCATGCACTCTGCAGCACTGAAGGTTTAGGAACCTGCTGCTGGCCAGCTTGTGTCCAGGAGTGCAAGGGCTGCGCCTTCCTTCCTGAAGCAGCCAGAGCATTCTCAGCTGCAGCTGCTTGTGAAGCAGCTCTTGGCTGGACATTTGAAATTGGCTCCCCTGAGTACATGAGCCCGGTGCCCAGCTGCTTGGTTCTTCGCCTTCTGTGCTCTGGACAGAACTGAAGCCCAGCCATGGCTTGGAGCTTTGCCGCTCTTCAGCGTGAGCACTGCACGCAGCCACGGTGTGCTGTGCAGGGATTTTCCTTCAGCTCGACGGACAAGCATTTTCTTGCTCTTTCAGCGAGTCCAAACTGGGCATGTAGCTCTCGCTCAGCGAAATGCGTCAGGCGAGAAACACTTGCTGGAGTAGCTTTTCGCTGGGCAAGACTTTCAACACAGCACCACAATTCGGGCAAGGAGCAGCAGAAAGGAAGACCATCTTTTGGTCCTGGCACCTTCTTCTGGGCGACACGCCTATCCGCCTCTTCTCTCCCTGCAAGGCTGTAAGCTTGGCGGTGGTGCTTGCAAGTGAGAAGGCAGGTGTAGAGAGCACCGCGATCTGCCGGCGCTGTGCAGGCTGGAAAGGAAAGAGGGCTACCACTAGGATGTGCTGCAAATACAGGTTTCCACGCGACGAGGGTAAGCTCCGCGTAAGCTCGTTGACCTAAAACTGTTCTCTGTGCGAGACGTAGCTGAGAAGCTTTCCGTTCAGATTCAGGCTGCAAGGCAGACCGAATGTGCTGCTACCTAGCGCTGAGAGAGAAAGTGCAGAGGCCAGGCGTGTTTGGGCAGAGGCAGCAGCCTGGAGCATTTCTCTGCCGGCACCGTGCTCTCTGGGCGAGAAGTAGACACCGCTTCCACTCCGGCACAATGAAGGAGCAGAGCACGGAGCTGGTATGCGCATCGCCCAGGCTGCCTCTCGCTTGTGTGCGGATTCACGTTAGCACTTGAAAACAGAAAGTTCAAGCTGCGGCTACTTGTGCTGCTACCTATTTCTCTTCCAGCTTTCCCTGGAAAGAATTGTGCCCAGCTTGATGCTTTTGAGATGCAGAGATGACAGTGGCAGATGCAGCGGAGACTGGAAATACAGAGTGCAGCGGAGAGTTTCTGGTGCTTTGACGTGAGGCAAGGGGAAAGTGCAGCCCAGCAGAGGCTTTGACTTCCGGAGCCTTTTTCTTTGGCAGCAGCTGCTGCAAGTGGGCAAGGGAGCTGCGAGAGTGAAGAAGGGGACGGTCCGTCTATGTGAGAAGGAAGCTGCCGAGGCGCAGTGTGTTGTGCTCAGTTTCAAGGCTGCCTGGAGGAGGTGGGGTACTTGAAGAACGCCTTCTTTCTGGACGCCTCCTTCTGGCTGTGCTCCAGCTGCATGCACTCTGCAGCACTGAAGGTTTAGGAACCTGCTGCTGGCCAGCTTGTGTCCAGGAGTGCAAGGGCTGCGCCTTCCTTCCTGAAGCAGCCAGAGCATTCTCAGCTGCAGCTGCTTGTGAAGCAGCTCTTGGCTGGACATTTGAAATTGGCTCCCCTGAGTACATGAGCCCGGTGCCCAGCTGCTTGGTTCTTCGCCTTCTGTGCTCTGGACAGAACTGAAGCCCAGCCATGGCTTGGAGCTTTGCCGCTCTTCAGCGTGAGCACTGCACGCAGCCACGGTGTGCTGTGCAGGGATTTTCCTTCAGCTCGACGGACAAGCATTTTCTTGCTCTTTCAGCGAGTCCAAACTGGGCATGTAGCTCTCGCTCAGCGAAATGCGTCAGGCGAGAAACACTTGCTGGAGTAGCTTTTCGCTGGGCAAGACTTTCAACACAGCACCACAATTCGGGCAAGGAGCAGCAGAAAGGAAGACCATCTTTTGGTCCTGGCACCTTCTTCTGGGCGACACGCCTATCCGCCTCTTCTCTCCCTGCAAGGCTGTAAGCTTGGCGGTGGTGCTTGCAAGTGAGAAGGCAGGTGTAGAGAGCACCGCGATCTGCCGGCGCTGTGCAGGCTGGAAAGGAAAGAGGGCTACCACTAGGATGTGCTGCAAATACAGGTTTCCACGCGACGAGGGTAAGCTCCGCGTAAGCTCGTTGACCTAAAACTGTTCTCTGTGCGAGACGTAGCTGAGAAGCTTTCCGTTCAGATTCAGGCTGCAAGGCAGACCGAATGTGCTGCTACCTAGCGCTGAGAGAGAAAGTGCAGAGGCCAGGCGTGTTTGGGCAGAGGCAGCAGCCTGGAGCATTTCTCTGCCGGCACCGTGCTCTCTGGGCGAGAAGTAGACACCGCTTCCACTCCGGCACAATGAAGGAGCAGAGCACGGAGCTGGTATGCGCATCGCCCAGGCTGCCTCTCGCTTGTGTGCGGATTCACGTTAGCACTTGAAAACAGAAAGTTCAAGCTGCGGCTACTTGTGCTGCTACCTATTTCTCTTCCAGCTTTCCCTGGAAAGAATTGTGCCCAGCTTGATGCTTTTGAGATGCAGAGATGACAGTGGCAGATGCAGCGGAGACTGGAAATACAGAGTGCAGCCGAGAGTTTCTGGTGCTTTGACGTGAGGCAAGGGGAAAGTGCAGCCCAGCAGAGGCTTTGACTTCTGGAGCCTTTTTCTTTGGCAGCAGCTGCTGCAAGTGGGCAAGGGAGCTGCGAGAGTGAAGAAGGGGACGGTCCGTCTATGTGAGAAGGAAGCTGCCGAGGCGCAGTGTGTTGTGCTCAGTTTCAAGGCTGCCTGGAGGAGGGGGGGACTTGAAGAACGCCTTCTTTCTGGACGCCTCCTTCTGGCTGTGCTCCAGCTGCATGCACTCTGCAGCACTGAAGGTTTAGGAACCTGCTGCTGGCCAGCTTGTGTCCAGGAGTGCAAGGGCTGCGCCTTCCTTCCTGAAGCAGCCAGAGCATTCTCAGCTGCAGCTGCTTGTGAAGCAGCTCTTGGCTGGACATTTGAAATTGGCTCCCCTGAGTACATGAGCCCGGTGCCCAGCTGCTTGGTTCTTCGCCTTCTGTGCTCTGGACAGAACTGAAGCCCAGCCATGGCTTGGAGCTTTGCCGCTCTTCAGCGTGAGCACTGCACGCAGCCACGGTGTGCTGTGCAGGGATTTTCCTTCAGCTCGACGGACAAGCATTTTCTTGCTCTTTCAGCGAGTCCAAACTGGGCATGTAGCTCTCGCTCAGCGAAATGCGTCAGGCGAGAAACACTTGCTGGAGTAGCTTTTCGCTGGGCAAGACTTTCAACACAGCACCACAATTCGGGCAAGGAGCAGCAGAAAGGAAGACCATCTTTTGGTCCTGGCACCTTCTTCTGGGCGACACGCCTATCCGCCTCTTCTCTCCCTGCAAGGCTGTAAGCTTGGCGGTGGTGCTTGCAAGTGAGAAGGCAGGTGTAGAGAGCACCGCGATCTGCCGGCGCTGTGCAGGCTGGAAAGGAAAGAGGGCTACCACTAGGATGTGCTGCAAATACAGGTTTCCACGCGACGAGGGTAAGCTCCGCGTAAGCTCGTTGACCTAAAACTGTTCTCTGTGCGAGACGTAGCTGAGAAGCTTTCCGTTCAGATTCAGGCTGCAAGGCAGACCGAATGTGCTGCTACCTAGCGCTGAGAGAGAAAGTGCAGAGGCCAGGCGTGTTTGGGCAGAGGCAGCAGCCTGGAGCATTTCTCTGCTGGCACCGTGCTTTCTGGGCGAGAAGTAGACACCGCTTCCACTCCGGCACAATGAAGGAGCAGAGCACGGAGCTGGTATGCGCATCGCCCAGGCTGCCTCTCGCTTGTGTGCGGATTCACGTTAGCACTTGAAAACAGAAAGTTCAAGCTGCGGCTACTTGTGCTGCTACCTATTTCTCTTCCAGCTTTCCCTGGAAAGAATTGTGCCCAGCTTGATGCTTTTGAGATGCAGAGATGACAGTGGCAGATGCAGCGGAGACTGGAAATACAGAGTGCAGCCGAGAGTTTCTGGTGCTTTGACGTGAGGCAAGGGGAAAGTGCAGCCCAGCAGAGGCTTTGACTTCCGGAGCCTTTTTCTTTGGCAGCAGCTGCTGCAAGTGGGCAAGGGAGCTGCGAGAGTGAAGAAGGGGACGGTCCGTCTATGTGAGAAGGAAGCTGCCGAGGCGCAGTGTGTTGTGCTCAGTTTCAAGGCTGCCTGGAGGAGGGGGGGACTTGAAGAACGCCTTCTTTCTGGACGCCTCCTTCTGGCTGTGCTCCAGCTGCATGCACTCTGCAGCACTGAAGGTTTAGGAACCTGCTGCTGGCCAGCTTGTGTCCAGGAGTGCAAGGGCTGCGCCTTCCTTCCTGAAGCAGCCAGAGCATTCTCAGCTGCAGCTGCTTGTGAAGCAGCTCTTGGCTGGACATTTGAAATTGGCTCCCCTGAGTACATGAGCCCGGTGCCCAGCTGCTTGGTTCTTCGCCTTCTGTGCTCTGGACAGAACTGAAGCCCAGCCATGGCTTGGAGCTTTGCCGCTCTTCAGCGTGAGCACTGCACGCAGCCACGGTGTGCTGTGCAGGGATTTTCCTTCAGCTCGACGGACAAGCATTTTCTTGCTCTTTCAGCGAGTCCAAACTGGGCATGTAGCTCTCGCTCAGCGAAATGCGTCAGGCGAGAAACACTTGCTGGAGTAGCTTTTCGCTGGGCAAGACTTTCAACACAGCACCACAATTCGGGCAAGGAGCAGCAGAAAGGAAGACCATCTTTTGGTCCTGGCACCTTCTTCTGGGCGACACGCCTATCCGCCTCTTCGCTCCCTGCAAGGCTGTAAGCTTGGCGGTGGTGCTTGCAAGTGAGAAGGCAGGTGCAGAGAGCACCGCGATCTGCCGGCGCTGTGCAGGCTGGAAAGGAAAGAGGGCTACCACTAGGATGTGCTGCAAATACAGGTTTCCACGCGTCGAGGGTAAGCTCCGCGTAAGCTCGTTGACCTAAAACTGTTCTCTGTGCGAGACTTAGCTGAGAAGCTTTCCGTTCAGATTCAGGCTGCAAGGCAGACCGAATGTGCTGCTACCTAGCGCTGAGAGAGAAAGTGCAGAGGCCAGGCGTGTTTGGGCAGAGGCAGCAGCCTGGAGCATTTCTCTGCCGGCACCGTGCTCTCTGGGCGAGAAGTAGACACCGCTTCCACTCCGGCACAATGAAGGAGCAGAGCACGGAGCTGGTATGCGCATCGCCCAGGCTGCCTCTCGCTTGTGTGCGGATTCACGTTAGCACTTGAAAACAGAAAGTTCAAGCTGCGGCTACTTGTGCTGCTACCTATTTCTCTTCCAGCTTTCCCTGGAAAGAATTGTGCCCAGCTTGATGCTTTTGAGATGCAGAGATGACAGTGGCAGATGCAGCGGAGACTGGAAATACAGAGTGCAGCCGAGAGTTTCTGGTGCTTTGACGTGAGGCAAGGGGAAAGTGCAGCCCAGCAGAGGCTTTGACTTCCGGAGCCTTTTTCTTTGGCAGCAGCTGCTGCAAGTGGGCAAGGGAGCTGCGAGAGTGAAGAAGGGGACGGTCCGTCTATGTGAGAAGGAAGCTGCCGAGGCGCAGTGTGTTGTGCTCAGTTTCAAGGCTGCCTGGAGGAGGGGGGGACTTGAAGAACGCCTTCTTTCTGGACGCCTCCTTCTGGCTGTGCTCCAGCTGCATGCACTCTGCAGCACTGAAGGTTTAGGAACCTGCTGCTGGCCAGCTTGTGTCCAGGAGTGCAAGGGCTGCGCCTTCCTTCCTGAAGCAGCCAGAGCATTCTCAGCTGCAGCTGCTTGTGAAGCAGCTCTTGGCTGGACATTTGAAATTGGCTCCCCTGAGTACATGAGCCCGGTGCCCAGCTGCTTGGTTCTTCGCCTTCTGTGCTCTGGACAGAACTGAAGCCCAGCCATGGCTTGGAGCTTTGCCGCTCTTCAGCGTGAGCACTGCACGCAGCCACGGTGTGCTGTGCAGGGATTTTCCTTCAGCTCGACGGACAAGCATTTTCTTGCTCTTTCAGCGAGTCCAAACTGGGCATGTAGCTCTCGCTCAGCGAAATGCGTCAGGCGAGAAACACTTGCTGGAGTAGCTTTTCGCTGGGCAAGACTTTCAACACAGCACCACAATTCGGGCAAGGAGCAGCAGAAAGGAAGACCATCTTTTGGTCCTGGCACCTTCTTCTGGGCGACACGCCTATCCGCCTCTTCGCTCCCTGCAAGGCTGTAAGCTTGGCGGTGGTGCTTGCAAGTGAGAAGGCAGGTGCAGAGAGCACCGCGATCTGCCGGCGCTGTGCAGGCTGGAAAGGAAAGAGGGCTACCACTAGGATGTGCTGCAAATACAGGTTTCCACGCGACGAGGGTAAGCTCCGCGTAAGCTCGTTGACCTAAAACTGTTCTCTGTGCGAGACTTAGCTGAGAAGCTTTCCGTTCAGATTCAGGCTACAAGGCAGACCGAATGTGCTGCTACCTAGCGCTGAGAGAGAAAGTGCAGAGGCCAGGCGTGTTTGGGCAGAGGCAGCAGCCTGGAGCATTTCTCTGCCGGCACCGTGCTCTCTGGGCGAGAAGTAGACACCGCTTCCACTCCGGCACAATGAAGGAGCAGAGCACGGAGCTGGTATGCGCATCGCCCAGGCTGCCTCTCGCTTGTGTGCGGATTCACGTTAGCACTTGAAAACAGAAAGTTCAAGCTGCGGCTACTTGTGCTGCTACCTATTTCTCTTCCAGCTTTCCCTGGAAAGAATTGTGCCCAGCTTGATGCTTTTGAGATGCAGAGATGACAGTGGCAGATGCAGCGGAGACTGGAAATACAGAGTGCAGCCGAGAGTTTCTGGTGCTTTGACGTGAGGCAAGGGGAAAGTGCAGCCCAGCAGAGGCTTTGACTTCTGGAGCCTTTTTCTTTGGCAGCAGCTGCTGCAAGTGGGCAAGGGAGCTGCGAGAGTGAAGAAGGGGACGGTCCGTCTATGTGAGAAGGAAGCTGCCGAGGCGCAGTGTGTTGTGCTCAGTTTCAAGGCTGCCTGGAGGAGGGGGGGACTTGAAGAACGCCTTCTTTCTGGACGCCTCCTTCTGGCTGTGCTCCAGCTGCATGCACTCTGCAGCACTGAAGGTTTAGGAACCTGCTGCTGGCCAGCTTGTGTCCAGGAGTGCAAGGGCTGCGCCTTCCTTCCTGAAGCAGCCAGAGCATTCTCAGCTGCAGCTGCTTGTGAAGCAGCTCTTGGCTGGACATTTGAAATTGGCTCCCCTGAGTACATGAGCCCGGTGCCCAGCTGCTTGGTTCTTCGCCTTCTGTGCTCTGGACAGAACTGAAGCCCAGCCATGGCTTGGAGCTTTGCCGCTCTTCAGCGTGAGCACTGCACGCAGCCACGGTGTGCTGTGCAGGGATTTTCCTTCAGCTCGACGGACAAGCATTTTCTTGCTCTTTCAGCGAGTCCAAACTGGGCATGTAGCTCTCGCTCAGCGAAATGCGTCAGGCGAGAAACACTTGCTGGAGTAGCTTTTCGCTGGGCAAGACTTTCAACACAGCACCACAATTCGGGCAAGGAGCAGCAGAAAGGAAGACCATCTTTTGGTCCTGGCACCTTCTTCTGGGCGACACGCCTATCCGCCTCTTCTCTCCCTGCAAGGCTGTAAGCTTGGCGGTGGTGCTTGCAAGTGAGAAGGCAGGTGCAGAGAGCACCGCGATCTGCCGGCGCTGTGCAGGCTGGAAAGGAAAGAGGGCTACCACTAGGATGTGCTGCAAATACAGGTTTCCACGCGACGAGGGTAAGCTCCGCGTAAGCTCGTTGACCTAAAACTGTTCTCTGTGCGAGACTTAGCTGAGAAGCTTTCCGTTCAGATTCAGGCTGCAAGGCAGACCGAATATGCTGCTACCTAGCGCTGAGAGAGAAAGTGCAGAGGCCAGGCGTGTTTGGGCAGAGGCAGCAGCCTGGAGCATTTCTCTGCCGGCACCGTGCTCTCTGGGCGAGAAGTAGACACCGCTTCCACTCCGGCACAATGAAGGAGCAGAGCACGGAGCTGGTATGCGCATCGCCCAGGCTGCCTCTCGCTTGTGTGCGGATTCACGTTAGCACTTGAAAACAGAAAGTTCAAGCTGCGGCTACTTGTGCTGCTACCTATTTCTCTTCCAGCTTTCCCTGGAAAGAATTGTGCCCAGCTTGATGCTTTTGAGATGCAGAGATGACAGTGGCAGATGCAGCGGAGACTGGAAATACAGAGTGCAGCCGAGAGTTTCTGGTGCTTTGACGTGAGGCAAGGGGAAAGTGCAGCCCAGCAGAGGCTTTGACTTCCGGAGCCTTTTTCTTTGGCAGCAGCTGCTGCAAGTGGGCAAGGGAGCTGCGAGAGTGAAGAAGGGGACGGTCCGTCTATGTGAGAAGGAAGCTGCCGAGGCGCAGTGTGTTGTGCTCAGTTTCAAGGCTGCCTGGAGGAGGGGGGGACTTGAAGAACGCCTTCTTTCTGGACGCCTCCTTCTGGCTGTGCTCCAGCTGCATGCACTCTGCAGCACTGAAGGTTTAGGAACCTGCTGCTGGCCAGCTTGTGTCCAGGAGTGCAAGGGCTGCGCCTTCCTTCCTGAAGCAGCCAGAGCATTCTCAGCTGCAGCTGCTTGTGAAGCAGCTCTTGGCTGGACATTTGAAATTGGCTCCCCTGAGTACATGAGCCCGGTGCCCAGCTGCTTGGTTCTTCGCCTTCTGTGCTCTGGACAGAACTGAAGCCCAGCCATGGCTTGGAGCTTTGCCGCTCTTCAGCGTGAGCACTGCACGCAGCCACGGTGTGCTGTGCAGGGATTTTCCTTCAGCTCGACGGACAAGCATTTTCTTGCTCTTTCAGCGAGTCCAAACTGGGCATGTAGCTCTCGCTCAGCGAAATGCGTCAGGCGAGAAACACTTGCTGGAGTAGCTTTTCGCTGGGCAAGACTTTCAACACAGCACCACAATTCGGGCAAGGAGCAGCAGAAAGGAAGACCATCTTTTGGTCCTGGCACCTTCTTCTGGGCGACACGCCTATCCGCCTCTTCGCTCCCTGCAAGGCTGTAAGCTTGGCGGTGGTGCTTGCAAGTGAGAAGGCAGGTGTAGAGAGCACCGCGATCTGCCGGCGCTGTGCAGGCTGGAAAGGAAAGAGGGCTACCACTAGGATGTGCTGCAAATACAGGTTTCCACGCGTCGAGGGTAAGCTCCGCGTAAGCTCGTTGACCTAAAACTGTTCTCTGTGCGAGACGTAGCTGAGAAGCTTTCCGTTCAGATTCAGGCTACAAGGCAGACCGAATGTGCTGCTACCTAGCGCTGAGAGAGAAAGTGCAGAGGCCAGGCGTGTTTGGGCAGAGGCAGCAGCCTGGAGCATTTCTCTGCCGGCACCGTGCTCTCTGGGCGAGAAGTAGACACCGGTTCCACTCCGGCACAATGAAGGAGCAGAGCACGGAGCTGGTATGCGCATCGCCCAGGATGCCTCTCGCTTGTGTGCGGATTCACGTTAGCACTTGAAAACAGAAAGTTCAAGCTGCGGCTACTTGTGCTGCTACCTATTTCTCTTCCAGCTTTCCCTGGAAAGAATTGTGCCCAGCTTGATGCTTTTGAGATGCAGAGATGACAGTGGCAGATGCAGCGGAGACTGGAAATACAGAGTGCAGCCGAGAGTTTCTGGTGCTTTGACGTGAGGCAAGGGGAAAGTGCAGCCCAGCAGAGGCTTTGACTTCCGGAGCCTTTTTCTTTGGCAGCAGCTGCTGCAAGTGGGCAAGGGAGCTGCGAGAGTGAAGAAGGGGACGGTCCGTCTATGTGAGAAGGAAGCTGCCGAGGCGCAGTGTGTTGTGCTCAGTTTCAAGGCTGCCTGGAGGAGGGGGGGACTTGAAGAACGCCTTCTTTCTGGACGCCTCCTTCTGGCTGTGCTCCAGCTGCATGCACTCTGCAGCACTGAACGTTTAGGAACCTGCTGCTGGCCAGCTTGTGTCCAGGAGTGCAAGGGCTGCGCCTTCCTTCCTGAAGCAGCCAGAGCATTCTCAGCTGCAGCTGCTTGTGAAGCAGCTCTTGGCTGGACATTTGAAATTGGCTCCCCTGAGTACATGAGCCCGCTGCCCAGCTGCTTGGTTCTTCGCCTTCTGTGCTCTGGACAGAACTGAAGCCCAGCCATGGCTTGGAGCTTTGCCGCTCTTCAGCGTGAGCACTGCACGCAGCCACGATGTGCTGTGCAGGGATTTTCCTTCAGCTCGACGGACAAGCATTTTCTTGCTCTTTCAGCGAGTCCAAACTGGGCATGTAGCTCTCGCTCAGCGAAATGCGTCAGGCGAGAAACACTTGCTGGAGTAGCTTTTCGCTGGGCAAGACTTTCAACACAGCACCACAATTCGGGCAAGGAGCAGCAGAAAGGAAGACCATCTTTTGGTCCTGGCACCTTCTTCTGGGCGACACGCCTATCCGCCTCTTCGCTCCCTGCAAGGCTGTAAGCTTGGCGGTGGTGCTTGCAAGTGAGAAGGCAGGTGTAGAGAGCACCGCGATCTGCCGGCGCTGTGCAGGCTGGAAAGGAAAGAGGGCTACCACTAGGATGTGCTGCAAATACAGGTTTCCACGCGACGAGGGTAAGCTCCGCGTAAGCTCGTTGACCTAAAACTGTTCTCTGTGCGAGACGTAGCTGAGAAGCTTTCCGTTCAGATTCAGGCTGCAAGGCAGACCGAATGTGCTGCTACCTAGCGCTGAGAGAGAAAGTGCAGAGGCCAGGCGTGTTTGGGCAGAGGCAGCAGCCTGGAGCATTTCTCTGCCGGCCCCGTGCTCTCTGGGCGAGAAGTAGACACCGCTTCCACTCCAGCACAATGAAGGAGCAGAGCACGGAGCTGGTATGCGCATCGCCCAGGCTGCCTCTCGCTTGTGTGCGGATTCACGTTAGCACTTGAAAACAGAAAGTTCAAGCTGCGGCTACTTGTGCTGCTACCTATTTCTCTTCCAGCTTTCCCTGGAAAGAATTGTGCCCAGCTTGATGCTTTTGAGATGCAGAGATGACAGTGGCAGATGCAGCGGAGACTGGAAATACAGAGTGCAGCCGAGAGTTTCTGGTGCTTTGACGTGAGGCAAGGGGAAAGTGCAGCCCAGCAGAGGCTTTGACTTCTGGAGCCTTTTTCTTTGGCAGCAGCTGCTGCAAGTGGGCAAGGGAGCTGCGAGAGTGAAGAAGGGGACGGTCCGTCTATGTGAGAAGGAAGCTGCCGAGGCGCAGTGTGTTGTGCTCAGTTTCAAGGCTGCCTGGAGGAGGGGGGGACTTGAAGAACGCCTTCTTTCTGGACGCCTCCTTCTGGCTGTGCTCCAGCTGCATGCACTCTGCAGCACTGAAGGTTTAGGAACCTGCTGCTGGCCAGCTTGTGTCCAGGAGTGCAAGGGCTGCGCCTTCCTTCCTGAAGCAGCCAGAGCATTCTCAGCTGCAGCTGCTTGTGAAGCAGCTCTTGGCTGGACATTTGAAATTGGCTCCCCTGAGTACATGAGCCCGGTGCCCAGCTGCTTGGTTCTTCGCCTTCTGTGCTCTGGACCGAACTGAAGCCCAGCCATGGCTTGGAGCTTTGCCGCTCTTCAGCGTGAGCACTGCACGCAGCCACGGTGTGCTGTGCAGGGATTTTCCTTCAGCTCGACGGACAAGCATTTTCTTGCTCTTTCAGCGAGTCCAAACTGGGCATGTAGCTCTCGCTCAGCGAAATGCGTCAGGCGAGAAACACTTGCTGGAGTAGCTTTTCGCTGGGCAAGACTTTCAACACAGCACCACAATTCGGGCAAGGAGCAGCAGAAAGGAAGACCATCTTTTGGTCCTGGCACCTTCTTCTGGGCGACACGCCTATCCGCCTCTTCTCTCCCTGCAAGGCTGTAAGCTTGGCGGTGGTGCTTGCAAGTGAGAAGGCAGGTGTAGAGAGCACCGCGATCTGCCGGCGCTGTGCAGGCTGGAAAGGAAAGAGGGCTACCACTAGGATGTGCTGCAAATACAGGTTTCCACGCGACGAGGGTAAGCTCCGCGTAAGCTCGTTGACCTCAAACTGTTCTCTGTGCGAGACGTAGCTGAGAAGCTTTCCGTTCAGATTCAGGCTGCAAGGCAGACCGAATGTGCTGCTACCTAGCGCTGAGAGAGAAAGTGCAGAGGCCAGGCGTGTTTGGGCAGAGGCATCAGCCTGGAGCATTTCTCTGCTGGCACCGTGCTCTCTGGGCGAGAAGTAGACACCGCTTCCACTCCGGCACAATGAAGGAGCAGAGCACGGAGCTGGTATGCGCATCGCCCAGGCTGCCTCTCGCTTGTGTGCGGATTCACGTTAGCACTTGAAAACAGAAAGTTCAAGCTGCGGCTACTTGTGCTGCTACCTATTTCTCTTCCAGCTTTCCCTGGAAAGAATTGTGCCCAGCTTGATGCTTTTGAGATGCAGAGATGACAGTGGCAGATGCAGCGGAGACTGGAAATACAGAGTGCAGCCGAGAGTTTCTGGTGCTTTGACGTGAGGCAAGGGGAAAGTGCAGCCCAGCAGAGGCTTTGACTTCCGGAGCCTTTTTCTTTGGCAGCAGCTGCTGCAAGTGGGCAAGGGAGCTGCGAGAGTGAAGAAGGGGACGGTCCGTCTATGTGAGAAGGAAGCTGCCGAGGCGCAGTGTGTTGTGCTCAGTTTCAAGGCTGCCTGGAGGAGGGGGGGACTTGAAGAACGCCTTCTTTCTGGACGCCTCCTTCTGGCTGTGCTCCAGCTGCATGCACTCTGCAGCACTGAAGGTTTAGGAACCTGCTGCTGGCCAGCTTGTGTCCAGGAGTGCAAGGGCTGCGCCTTCCTTCCTGAAGCAGCCAGAGCATTCTCAGCTGCAGCTGCTTGTGAAGCAGCTCTTGGCTGGACATTTGAAATTGGCTCCCCTGAGTACATGAGCCCGGTGCCCAGCTGCTTGGTTCTTCGCCTTCTGTGCTCTGGACAGAACTGAAGCCCAGCCATGGCTTGGAGCTTTGCCGCTCTTCAGCGTGAGCACTGCACGCAGCCACGGTGTGCTGTGCAGGGATTTTCCTTCAGCTCGACGGACAAGCATTTTCTTGCTCTTTCAGCGAGTCCAAACTGGGCATGTAGCTCTCGCTCAGCGAAATGCGTCAGGCGAGAAACACTTGCTGGAGTAGCTTTTCGCTGGGCAAGACTTTCAACACAGCACCACAATTCGGGCAAGGAGCAGCAGAAAGGAAGACCATCTTTTGGTCCTGGCACCTTCTTCTGGGCGACACGCCTATCCGCCTCTTCGCTCCCTGCAAGGCTGTAAGCTTGGCGGTGGTGCTTGCAAGTGAGAAGGCAGGTGTAGAGAGCACCGCGATCTGCCGGCGCTGTGCAGGCTGGAAAGGAAAGAGGGCTACCACTAGGATGTGCTGCAAATACAGGTTTCCACGCGACGAGGGTAAGCTCCGCGTAAGCTCGTTGACCTCAAACTGTTCTCTGTGCGAGACTTAGCTGAGAAGCTTTCGGTTCAGATTCAGGCTGCAAGGCAGACCGAATGTGCTGCTACCTAGCGCTGAGAGAGAAAGTGCAGAGGAGCCCAGGCGTGTTTGGGCAGAGGCAGCAGCCTGGAGCATTTCTCTGCCGGCACCGTGCTCTCTGGGCGAGAAGTAGACACCGCTTCCACTCCGGCACAATGAAGGAGCAGAGCACGGAGCTGGTATGCGCATCGCCCAGGCTGCCTCTCGCTTGTGTGCGGATTCACGTTAGCACTTGAAAACAGAAAGTTCAAGCTGCGGCTACTTGTGCTGCTACCTATTTCTCTTCCAGCTTTCCCTGGAAAGAATTGTGCCCAGCTTGATGCTTTTGAGATGCAGAGATGACAGTGGCAGATGCAGCGGAGATTGGAAATACAGAGTGCAGCCGAGAGTTTCTGGTGCTTTGACGTGAGGCAAGGGGAAAGTGCAGCCCAGCAGAGGCTTTGACTTCTGGAGCCTTTTTCTTTGGCAGCAGCTGCTGCAAGTGGGCAAGGGAGCTGCGAGAGTGAAGAAGGGGACGGTCCGTCTATGTGAGAAGGAAGCTGCCGAGGCGCAGTGTGTTGTGCTCAGTTTCAAGGCTGCCTGGAGGAGGGGGGGACTTGAAGAACGCCTTCTTTCTGGACGCCTCCTTCTGGCTGTGCTCCAGCTGCATGCACTCTGCAGCACTGAACGTTTAGGAACCTGCTGCTGGCCAGCTTGTGTCCAGGAGTGCAAGGGCTGCGCCTTCCTTCCTGAAGCAGCCAGAGCATTCTCAGCTGCAGCTGCTTGTGAAGCAGCTCTTGGCTGGACATTTGAAATTGGCTCCCCTGAGTACATGAGCCCGGTGCCCAGCTGCTTGGTTCTTCGCCTTCTGTGCTCTGGACAGAACTGAAGCCCAGCCATGGCTTGGAGCTTTGCCGCTCTTCAGCGTGAGCACTGCACGCAGCCACGGTGTGCTGTGCAGGGATTTTCCTTCAGCTCGACGGACAAGCATTTTCTTGCTCTTTCAGCGAGTCCAAACTGGGCATGTAGCTCTCGCTCAGCGAAATGCGTCAGGCGAGAAACACTTGCTGGAGTAGCTTTTCGCTGGGCAAGACTTTCAACACAGCACCACAATTCGGGCAAGGAGCAGCAGAAAGGAAGACCATCTTTTGGTCCTGGCACCTTCTTCTGGGCGACACGCCTATCCGCCTCTTCGCTCCCTGCAAGGCTGTAAGCTTGGCGGTGGTGCTTGCAAGTGAGAAGGCAGGTGCAGAGAGCACCGCGATCTGCCGGCGCTGTGCAGGCTGGAAAGGAAAGAGGGCTACCACTAGGATGTGCTGCAAATACAGGTTTCCACGCGACGAGGGTAAGCTCCGCGTAAGCTCGTTGACCTCAAACTGTTCTCTGTGCGAGACTTAGCTGAGAAGCTTTCCGTTCAGATTCAGGCTGCAAGGCAGACCGAATGTGCTGCTACCTAGCGCTGAGAGAGAAAGTGCAGAGGCCAGGCGTGTTTGGGCAGAGGCAGCAGCCTGGAGCATTTCTCTGCCGGCACCGTGCTCTCTGGGCGAGAAGTAGACACCGCTTCCACTCCGGCACAATGAAGGAGCAGAGCACGGAGCTGGTATGCGCATCGCCCAGGCTGCCTCTCGCTTGTGTGCGGATTCACGTTAGCACTTGAAAACAGAAAGTTCAAGCTGCGGCTACTTGTGCTGCTACCTATTTCTCTTCCAGCTTTCCCTGGAAAGAATTGTGCCCAGCTTGATGCTTTTGAGATGCAGAGATGACAGTGGCAGATGCAGCGGAGACTGGAAATACAGAGTGCAGCGGAGAGTTTCTGGTGCTTTGACGTGAGGCAAGGGGAAAGTGCAGCCCAGCAGAGGCTTTGACTTCCGGAGCCTTTTTCTTTGGCAGCAGCTGCTGCAAGTGGGCAAGGGAGCTGCGAGAGTGAAGAAGGGGACGGTCCGTCTATGTGAGAAGGAAGCTGCCGAGGCGCAGTGTGTTGTGCTCAGTTTCAAGGCTGCCTGGAGGAGGGGGGGACTTGAAGAACGCCTTCTTTCTGGACGCCTCCTTCTGGCTGTGCTCCAGCTGCATGCACTCTGCAGCACTGAAGGTTTAGGAACCTGCTGCTGGCCAGCTTGTGTCCAGGAGTGCAAGGGCTGCGCCTTCCTTCCTGAAGCAGCCAGAGCATTCTCAGCTGCAGCTGCTTGTGAAGCAGCTCTTGGCTGGACATTTGAAATTGGCTCCCCTGAGTACATGAGCCCGCTGCCCAGCTGCTTGGTTCTTCGCCTTCTGTGCTCTGGACAGAACTGAAGCCCAGCCATGGCTTGGAGCTTTGCCGCTCTTCAGCGTGAGCACTGCACGCAGCCACGGTGTGCTGTGCAGGGATTTTCCTTCAGCTCGACGGACAAGCATTTTCTTGCTCTTTCAGCGAGTCCAAACTGGGCATGTAGCTCTCGCTCAGCGAAATGCGTCAGGCGAGAAACACTTGCTGGAGTAGCTTTTCGCTGGGCAAGACTTTCAACACAGCACCACAATTCGGGCAAGGAGCAGCAGAAAGGAAGACCATCTTTTGGTCCTGGCACCTTCTTCTGGGCGACACGCCTATCCGCCTCTTCTCTCCCTGCAAGGCTGTAAGCTTGGCGGTGGTGCTTGCAAGTGAGAAGGCAGGTGCAGAGAGCACCGCCATCTGCCGGCGCTGTGCAGGCTGGAAAGGAAAGAGGGCTACCACTAGGATGTGCTGCAAATACAGGTTTCCACGCGTCGAGGGTAAGCTCCGCGTAAGCTCGTTGACCTAAAACTGTTCTCTGTGCGAGACTTAGCTGAGAAGCTTTCCATTCAGATTCAGGCTGCAAGGCAGACCGAATGTGCTGCTACCTAGCGCTGAGAGAGAAAGTGCAGAGGCCAGGCGTGTTTGGGCAGAGGCAGCAGCCTGGAGCATTTCTCTGCCGGCACCGTGCTCTCTGGGCGAGAAGTAGACACCGCTTCCACTCCGGCACAATGAAGGAGCAGAGCACGGAGCTGGTATGCGCATCGCCCAGGCTGCCTCTCGCTTGTGTGCGGATTCACGTTAGCACTTGAAAACAGAAAGTTCAAGCTGCGGCTACTTGTGCTGCTACCTATTTCTCTTCCAGCTTTCCCTGGAAAGAATTGTGCCCAGCTTGATGCTTTTGAGATGCAGAGATGACAGTGGCAGATGCAGCGGAGACTGGAAATACAGAGTGCAGCCGAGAGTTTCTGGTGCTTTGACGTGAGGCAAGGGGAAAGTGCAGCCCAGCAGAGGCTTTGACTTCTGGAGCCTTTTTCTTTGGCAGCAGCTGCTGCAAGTGGGCAAGGGAGCTGCGAGAGTGAAGAAGGGGACGGTCCGTCTATGTGAGAAGGAAGCTGCCGAGGCGCAGTGTGTTGTGCTCAGTTTCAAGGCTGCCTGGAGGAGGGGGGGACTTGAAGAACGCCTTCTTTCTGGACGCCTCCTTCTGGCTGTGCTCCAGCTGCATGCACTCTGCAGCACTGAACGTTTAGGAACCTGCTGCTGGCCAGCTTGTGTCCAGGAGTGCAAGGGCTGCGCCTTCCTTCCTGAAGCAGCCAGAGCATTCTCAGCTGCAGCTGCTTGTGAAGCAGCTCTTGGCTGGACATTTGAAATTGGCTCCCCTGAGTACATGAGCCCGGTGCCCAGCTGCTTGGTTCTTCGCCTTCTGTGCTCTGGACAGAACTGAAGCCCAGCCATGGCTTGGAGCTTTGCCGCTCTTCAGCGTGAGCACTGCACGCAGCCACGGTGTGCTGTGCAGGGATTTTCCTTCAGCTCGACGGACAAGCATTTTCTTGCTCTTTCAGCGAGTCCAAACTGGGCATGTAGCTCTCGCTCAGCGAAATGCGTCAGGCGAGAAACACTTGCTGGAGTAGCTTTTCGCTGGGCAAGACTTTCAACACAGCACCACAATTCGGGCAAGGAGCAGCAGAAAGGAAGACCATCTTTTGGTCCTGGCACCTTCTTCTGGGCGACACGCCTATCCGCCTCTTCGCTCCCTGCAAGGCTGTAAGCTTGGCGGTGGTGCTTGCAAGTGAGAAGGCAGGTGTAGAGAGCACCGCGATCTGCCGGCGCTGTGCAGGCTGGAAAGGAAAGAGGGCTACCACTAGGATGTGCTGCAAATACAGGTTTCCACGCGACGAGGGTAAGCTCCGCGTAAGCTCGTTGACCTAAAACTGTTCTCTGTGCGAGACTTAGCTGAGAAGCTTTCGGTTCAGATTCAGGCTGCAAGGCAGACCGAATGTGCTGCTACCTAGCGCTGAGAGAGAAAGTGCAGAGGAGCCCAGGCGTGTTTGGGCAGAGGCATCAGCCTGGAGCATTTCTCTGCTGGCACCGTGCTCTCTGGGCGAGAAGTAGACACCGGTTCCACTCCGGCACAATGAAGGAGCAGAGCACGGAGCTGGTATGCGCATCGCCCAGGCTGCCTCTCGCTTGTGTGCGGATTCACGTTAGCACTTGAAAACAGAAAGTTCAAGCTGCGGCTACTTGTGCTGCTACCTATTTCTCTTCCAGCTTTCCCTGGAAAGAATTGTGCCCAGCTTGATGCTTTTGAGATGCAGAGATGACAGTGGCAGATGCAGCGGAGACTGGAAATACAGAGTGCAGCGGAGAGTTTCTGGTGCTTTGACGTGAGGCAAGGGGAAAGTGCAGCCCAGCAGAGGCTTTGACTTCTGGAGCCTTTTTCTTTGGCAGCAGCTGCTGCAAGTGGGCAAGGGAGCTGCGAGAGTGAAGAAGGGGACGGTCCGTCTATGTGAGAAGGAAGCTGCCGAGGCGCAGTGTGTTGTGCTCAGTTTCAAGGCTGCCTGGAGGAGGGGGGGACTTGAAGAACGCCTTCTTTCTGGACGCCTCCTTCTGGCTGTGCTCCAGCTGCATGCACTCTGCAGCACTGAAGGTTTAGGAACCTGCTGCTGGCCAGCTTGTGTCCAGGAGTGCAAGGGCTGCGCCTTCCTTCCTGAAGCAGCCAGAGCATTCTCAGCTGCAGCTGCTTGTGAAGCAGCTCTTGGCTGGACATTTGAAATTGGCTCCCCTGAGTACATGAGCCCGGTGCCCAGCTGCTTGGTTCTTCGCCTTCTGTGCTCTGGACAGAACTGAAGCCCAGCCATGGCTTGGAGCTTTGCCGCTCTTCAGCGTGAGCACTGCACGCAGCCACGGTGTGCTGTGCAGGGATTTTCCTTCAGCTCGACGGACAAGCATTTTCTTGCTCTTTCAGCGAGTCCAAACTGGGCATGTAGCTCTCGCTCAGCGAAATGCGTCAGGCGAGAAACACTTGCTGGAGTAGCTTTTCGCTGGGCAAGACTTTCAACACAGCACCACAATTCGGGCAAGGAGCAGCAGAAAGGAAGACCATCTTTTGGTCCTGGCACCTTCTTCTGGGCGACACGCCTATCCGCCTCTTCGCTCCCTGCAAGGCTGTAAGCTTGGCGGTGGTGCTTGCAAGTGAGAAGGCAGGTGCAGAGAGCACCGCCATCTGCCGGCGCTGTGCAGGCTGGAAAGGAAAGAGGGCTACCACTAGGATGTGCTGCAAATACAGGTTTCCACGCGACGAGGGTAAGCTCCGCGTAAGCTCGTTGACCTAAAACTGTTCTCTGTGCGAGACTTAGCTGAGAAGCTTTCCGTTCAGATTCAGGCTGCAAGGCAGACCGAATGTGCTGCTACCTAGCGCTGAGAGAGAAAGTGCAGAGGCCAGGCGTGTTTGGGCAGAGGCAGCAGCCTGGAGCATTTCTCTGCTGGCACCGTGCTCTCTGGGCGAGAAGTAGACACCGGTTCCACTCCGGCACAATGAAGGAGCAGAGCACGGAGCTGGTATGCGCATCGCCCAGGCTGCCTCTCGCTTGTGTGCGGATTCACGTTAGCACTTGAAAACAGAAAGTTCAAGCTGCGGCTACTTGTGCTGCTACCTATTTCTCTTCCAGCTTTCCCTGGAAAGAATTGTGCCCAGCTTGATGCTTTTGAGATGCAGAGATGACAGTGGCAGATGCAGCGGAGACTGGAAATACAGAGTGCAGCGGAGAGTTTCTGGTGCTTTGACGTGAGGCAAGGGGAAAGTGCAGCCCAGCAGAGGCTTTGACTTCTGGAGCCTTTTTCTTTGGCAGCAGCTGCTGCAAGTGGGCAAGGGAGCTGCGAGAGTGAAGAAGGGGACGGTCCGTCTATGTGAGAAGGAAGCTGCCGAGGCGCAGTGTGTTGTGCTCAGTTTCAAGGCTGCCTGGAGGAGGGGGGGACTTGAAGAACGCCTTCTTTCTGGACGCCTCCTTCTGGCTGTGCTCCAGCTGCATGCACTCTGCAGCACTGAAGGTTTAGGAACCTGCTGCTGGCCAGCTTGTGTCCAGGAGTGCAAGGGCTGCGCCTTCCTTCCTGAAGCAGCCAGAGCATTCTCAGCTGCAGCTGCTTGTGAAGCAGCTCTTGGCTGGACATTTGAAATTGGCTCCCCTGAGTACATGAGCCCGGTGCCCAGCTGCTTGGTTCTTCGCCTTCTGTGCTCTGGACAGAACTGAAGCCCAGCCATGGCTTGGAGCTTTGCCGCTCTTCAGCGTGAGCACTGCACGCAGCCACGGTGTGCTGTGCAGGGATTTTCCTTCAGCTCGACGGACAAGCATTTTCTTGCTCTTTCAGCGAGTCCAAACTGGGCATGTAGCTCTCGCTCAGCGAAATGCGTCAGGCGAGAAACACTTGCTGGAGTAGCTTTTCGCTGGGCAAGACTTTCAACACAGCACCACAATTCGGGCAAGGAGCAGCAGAAAGGAAGACCATCTTTTGGTCCTGGCACCTTCTTCTGGGCGACACGCCTATCCGCCTCTTCGCTCCCTGCAAGGCTGTAAGCTTGGCGGTGGTGCTTGCAAGTGAGAAGGCAGGTGCAGAGAGCACCGCGATCTGCCGGCGCTGTGCAGGCCGGAAAGGAAAGAGGGCTACCACTAGGATGTGCTGCAAATACAGGTTTCCACGCGACGAGGGTAAGCTCCGCGTAAGCTCGTTGACCTCAAACTGTTCTCTGTGCGAGACTTAGCTGAGAAGCTTTCGGTTCAGATTCAGGCTGCAAGGCAGACCGAATGTGCTGCTACCTAGCGCTGAGAGAGAAAGTGCAGAGGCCAGGCGTGTTTGGGCAGAGGCAGCAGCCTGGAGCATTTCTCTGCCGGCACCGTGCTCTCTGGGCGAGAAGTAGACACCGCTTCCACTCCGGCACAATGAAGGAGCAGAGCACGGAGCTGGTATGCGCATCGCCCAGGCTGCCTCTCGCTTGTGTGCGGATTCACGTTAGCACTTGAAAACAGAAAGTTCAAGCTGCGGCTACTTGTGCTGCTACCTATTTCTCTTCCAGCTTTCCCTGGAAAGAATTGTGCCCATCTTGATGCTTTTGAGATGCAGAGATGACAGTGGCAGATGCAGCGGAGACTGGAAATACAGAGTGCAGCGGAGAGTTTCTGGTGCTTTGACGTGAGGCAAGGGGAAAGTGCAGCCCAGCAGAGGCTTTGACTTCTGGAGCCTTTTTCTTTGGCAGCAGCTGCTGCAAGTGGGCAAGGGAGCTGCGAGAGTGAAGAAGGGGACGGTCCGTCTATGTGAGAAGGAAGCTGCCGAGGCGCAGTGTGTTGTGCTCAGTTTCAAGGCTGCCTGGAGGAGGGGGGGACTTGAAGAACGCCTTCTTTCTGGACGCCTCCTTCTGGCTGTGCTCCAGCTGCATGCACTCTGCAGCACTGAAGGTTTAGGAACCTGCTGCTGGCCAGCTTGTGTCCAGGAGTGCAAGGGCTGCGCCTTCCTTCCTGAAGCAGCCAGAGCATTCTCAGCTGCAGCTGCTTGTGAAGCAGCTCTTGGCTGGACATTTGAAATTGGCTCCCCTGAGTACATGAGCCCGGTGCCCAGCTGCTTGGTTCTTCGCCTTCTGTGCTCTGGACAGAACTGAAGCCCAGCCATGGCTTGGAGCTTTGCCGCTCTTCAGCGTGAGCACTGCACGCAGCCACGGTGTGCTGTGCAGGGATTTTCCTTCAGCTCGACGGACAAGCATTTTCTTGCTCTTTCAGCGAGTCCAAACTGGGCATGTAGCTCTCGCTCAGCGAAATGCGTCAGGCGAGAAACACTTGCTGGAGTAGCTTTTCGCTGGGCAAGACTTTCAACACAGCACCACAATTCGGGCAAGGAGCAGCAGAAAGGAAGACCATCTTTTGGTCCTGGCACCTTCTTCTGGGCGACACGCCTATCCGCCTCTTCTCTCCCTGCAAGGCTGTAAGCTTGGCGGTGGTGCTTGCAAGTGAGAAGGCAGGTGCAGAGAGCACCGCGATCTGCCGGCGCTGTGCAGGCTGGAAAGGAAAGAGGGCTACCACTAGGATGTGCTGCAAATACAGGTTTCCACGCGTCGAGGGTAAGCTCCGCGTAAGCTCGTTGACCTAAAACTGTTCTCTGTGCGAGACGTAGCTGAGAAGCTTTCCGTTCAGATTCAGGCTGCAAGGCAGACCGAATGTGCTGCTACCTAGCGCTGAGAGAGAAAGTGCAGAGGCCAGGCGTGTTTGGGCAGAGGCAGCAGCCTGGAGCATTTCTCTGCCGGCACCGTGCTCTCTGGGCGAGAAGTAGACACCGCTTCCACTCCGGCACAATGAAGGAGCAGAGCACGGAGCTGGTATGCGCATCGCCCAGGCTGCCTCTCGCTTGTGTGCGGATTCACGTTAGCACTTGAAAACAGAAAGTTCAAGCTGCGGCTACTTGTGCTGCTACCTATTTCTCTTCCAGCTTTCCCTGGAAAGAATTGTGCCCAGCTTGATGCTTTTGAGATGCAGAGATGACAGTGGCAGATGCAGCGGAGACTGGAAATACAGAGTGCAGCGGAGAGTTTCTGGTGCTTTGACGTGAGGCAAGGGGAAAGTGCAGCCCAGCAGAGGCTTTGACTTCTGGAGCCTTTTTCTTTGGCAGCAGCTGCTGCAAGTGGGCAAGGGAGCTGCGAGAGTGAAGAAGGGGACGGTCCGTCTATGTGAGAAGGAAGCTGCCGAGGCGCAGTGTGTTGTGCTCAGTTTCAAGGCTGCCTGGAGGAGGGGGGGACTTGAAGAACGCCTTCTTTCTGGACGCCTCCTTCTGGCTGTGCTCCAGCTGCATGCACTCTGCAGCACTGAACGTTTAGGAACCTGCTGCTGGCCAGCTTGTGTCCAGGAGTGCAAGGGCTGCGCCTTCCTTCCTGAAGCAGCCAGAGCATTCTCAGCTGCAGCTGCTTGTGAAGCAGCTCTTGGCTGGACATTTGAAATTGGCTCCCCTGAGTACATGAGCCCGGTGCCCAGCTGCTTGGTTCTTCGCCTTCTGTGCTCTGGACAGAACTGAAGCCCAGCCATGGCTTGGAGCTTTGCCGCTCTTCAGCGTGAGCACTGCACGCAGCCACGGTGTGCTGTGCAGGGATTTTCCTTCAGCTCGACGGACAAGCATTTTCTTGCTCTTTCAGCGAGTCCAAACTGGGCATGTAGCTCTCGCTCAGCGAAATGCGTCAGGCGAGAAACACTTGCTGGAGTAGCTTTTCGCTGGGCAAGACTTTCAACACAGCACCACAATTCGGGCAAGGAGCAGCAGAAAGGAAGACCATCTTTTGGTCCTGGCACCTTCTTCTGGGCGACACGCCTATCCGCCTCTTCTCTCCCTGCAAGGCTGTAAGCTTGGCGGTGGTGCTTGCAAGTGAGAAGGCAGGTGTAGAGAGCACCGCGATCTGCCGGCGCTGTGCAGGCTGGAAAGGAAAGAGGGCTACCACTAGGATGTGCTGCAAATACAGGTTTCCACGCGTCGAGGGTAAGCTCCGCATAAGCTCGTTGACCTAAAACTGTTCTCTGTGCGAGACTTAGCTGAGAAGCTTTCCGTTCAGATTCAGGCTGCAAGGCAGACCGAATGTGCTGCTACCTAGCGCTGAGAGAGAAAGTGCAGAGGCCAGGCGTGTTTGGGCAGAGGCAGCAGCCTGGAGCATTTCTCTGCAGGCACCGTGCTCTCTGGGCGAGAAGTAGACACCGCTTCCACTCCGGCACAATGAAGGAGCAGAGCACGGAGCTGGTATGCGCATCGCCCAGGCTGCCTCTCGCTTGTGTGCGGATTCACGTTAGCACTTGAAAACAGAAAGTTCAAGCTGCGGCTACTTGTGCTGCTACCTATTTCTCTTCCAGCTTTCCCTGGAAAGAATTGTGCCCAGCTTGATGCTTTTGAGATGCAGAGATGACAGTGGCAGATGCAGCGGAGACTGGAAATACAGAGTGCAGCCGAGAGTTTCTGGTGCTTTGACGTGAGGCAAGGGGAAAGTGCAGCCCAGCAGAGGCTTTGACTTCTGGAGCCTTTTTCTTTGGCAGCAGCTGCTGCAAGTGGGCAAGGGAGCTGCGAGAGTGAAGAAGGGGACGGTCCGTCTATGTGAGAAGGAAGCTGCCGAGGCGCAGTGTGTTGTGCTCAGTTTCAAGGCTGCCTGGAGGAGGGGGGGACTTGAAGAACGCCTTCTTTCTGGACGCCTCCTTCTGGCTGTGCTCCAGCTGCATGCACTCTGCAGCACTGAAGGTTTAGGAACCTGCTGCTGGCCAGCTTGTGTCCAGGAGTGCAAGGGCTGCGCCTTCCTTCCTGAAGCAGCCAGAGCATTCTCAGCTGCAGCTGCTTGTGAAGCAGCTCTTGGCTGGACATTTGAAATTGGCTCCCCTGAGTACATGAGCCCGCTGCCCAGCTGCTTGGTTCTTCGCCTTCTGTGCTCTGGACAGAACTGAAGCCCAGCCATGGCTTGGAGCTTTGCCGCTCTTCAGCGTGAGCACTGCACGCAGCCACGGTGTGCTGTGCAGGGATTTTCCTTCAGCTCGACGGACAAGCATTTTCTTGCTCTTTCAGCGAGTCCAAACTGGGCATGTAGCTCTCGCTCAGCGAAATGCGTCAGGCGAGAAACACTTGCTGGAGTAGCTTTTCGCTGGGCAAGACTTTCAACACAGCACCACAATTCGGGCAAGGAGCAGCAGAAAGGAAGACCATCTTTTGGTCCTGGCACCTTCTTCTGGGCGACACGCCTATCCGCCTCTTCGCTCCCTGCAAGGCTGTAAGCTTGGCGGTGGTGCTTGCAAGTGAGAAGGCAGGTGTAGAGAGCACCGCGATCTGCCGGCGCTGTGCAGGCTGGAAAGGAAAGAGGGCTACCACTAGGATGTGCTGCAAATACAGGTTTCCACGCGACGAGGGTAAGCTCCGCGTAAGCTCGTTGACCTAAAACTGTTCTCTGTGCGAGACTTAGCTGAGAAGCTTTCGGTTCAGATTCAGGCTGCAAGGCAGACCGAATGTGCTGCTACCTAGCGCTGAGAGAGAAAGTGCAGAGGAGCCCAGGCGTGTTTGGGCAGAGGCAGCAGCCTGGAGCATTTCTCTGCTGGCACCGTGCTCTCTGGGCGAGAAGTAGACACCGCTTCCACTCCGGCACAATGAAGGAGCAGAGCACGGAGCTGGTATGCGCATCGCCCAGGCTGCCTCTCGCTTGTGTGCGGATTCACGTTAGCACTTGAAAACAGAAAGTTCAAGCTGCGGCTACTTGTGCTGCTACCTATTTCTCTTCCAGCTTTCCCTGGAAAGAATTGTGCCCAGCTTGATGCTTTTGAGATGCAGAGATGACAGTGGCAGATGCAGCGGAGACTGGAAATACAGAGTGCAGCGGAGAGTTTCTGGTGCTTTGACGTGAGGCAAGGGGAAAGTGCAGCCCAGCAGAGGCTTTGACTTCTGGAGCCTTTTTCTTTGGCAGCAGCTGCTGCAAGTGGGCAAGGGAGCTGCGAGAGTGAAGAAGGGGACGGTCCGTCTATGTGAGAAGGAAGCTGCCGAGGCGCAGTGTGTTGTGCTCAGTTTCAAGGCTGCCTGGAGGAGGGGGGGACTTGAAGAACGCCTTCTTTCTGGACGCCTCCTTCTGGCTGTGCTCCAGCTGCATGCACTCTGCAGCACTGAAGGTTTAGGAACCTGCTGCTGGCCAGCTTGTGTCCAGGAGTGCAAGGGCTGCGCCTTCCTTCCTGAAGCAGCCAGAGCATTCTCAGCTGCAGCTGCTTGTGAAGCAGCTCTTGGCTGGACATTTGAAATTGGCTCCCCTGAGTACATGAGCCCGGTGCCCAGCTGCTTGGTTCTTCGCCTTCTGTGCTCTGGACAGAACTGAAGCCCAGCCATGGCTTGGAGCTTTGCCGCTCTTCAGCGTGAGCACTGCACGCAGCCACGGTGTGCTGTGCAGGGATTTTCCTTCAGCTCGACGGACAAGCATTTTCTTGCTCTTTCAGCGAGTCCAAACTGGGCATGTAGCTCTCGCTCAGCGAAATGCGTCAGGCGAGAAACACTTGCTGGAGTAGCTTTTCGCTGGGCAAGACTTTCAACACAGCACCACAATTCGGGCAAGGAGCAGCAGAAAGGAAGACCATCTTTTGGTCCTGGCACCTTCTTCTGGGCGACACGCCTATCCGCCTCTTCGCTCCCTGCAAGGCTGTAAGCTTGGCGGTGGTGCTTGCAAGTGAGAAGGCAGGTGCAGAGAGCACCGCGATCTGCCGGCGCTGTGCAGGCCGGAAAGGAAAGAGGGCTACCACTAGGATGTGCTGCAAATACAGGTTTCCACGCGACGAGGGTAAGCTCCGCGTAAGCTCGTTGACCTCAAACTGTTCTCTGTGCGAGACTTAGCTGAGAAGCTTTCGGTTCAGATTCAGGCTGCAAGGCAGACCGAATGTGCTGCTACCTAGCGCTGAGAGAGAAAGTGCAGAGGCCAGGCGTGTTTGGGCAGAGGCAGCAGCCTGGAGCATTTCTCTGCCGGCACCGTGCTCTCTGGGCGAGAAGTAGACACCGCTTCCACTCCGGCACAATGAAGGAGCAGAGCACGGAGCTGGTATGCGCATCGCCCAGGCTGCCTCTCGCTTGTGTGCGGATTCACGTTAGCACTTGAAAACAGAAAGTTCAAGCTGCGGCTACTTGTGCTGCTACCTATTTCTCTTCCAGCTTTCCCTGGAAAGAATTGTGCCCATCTTGATGCTTTTGAGATGCAGAGATGACAGTGGCAGATGCAGCGGAGACTGGAAATACAGAGTGCAGCGGAGAGTTTCTGGTGCTTTGACGTGAGGCAAGGGGAAAGTGCAGCCCAGCAGAGGCTTTGACTTCTGGAGCCTTTTTCTTTGGCAGCAGCTGCTGCAAGTGGGCAAGGGAGCTGCGAGAGTGAAGAAGGGGACGGTCCGTCTATGTGAGAAGGAAGCTGCCGAGGCGCAGTGTGTTGTGCTCAGTTTCAAGGCTGCCTGGAGGAGGGGGGGACTTGAAGAACGCCTTCTTTCTGGACGCCTCCTTCTGGCTGTGCTCCAGCTGCATGCACTCTGCAGCACTGAAGGTTTAGGAACCTGCTGCTGGCCAGCTTGTGTCCAGGAGTGCAAGGGCTGCGCCTTCCTTCCTGAAGCAGCCAGAGCATTCTCAGCTGCAGCTGCTTGTGAAGCAGCTCTTGGCTGGACATTTGAAATTGGCTCCCCTGAGTACATGAGCCCGGTGCCCAGCTGCTTGGTTCTTCGCCTTCTGTGCTCTGGACAGAACTGAAGCCCAGCCATGGCTTGGAGCTTTGCCGCTCTTCAGCGTGAGCACTGCACGCAGCCACGGTGTGCTGTGCAGGGATTTTCCTTCAGCTCGACGGACAAGCATTTTCTTGCTCTTTCAGCGAGTCCAAACTGGGCATGTAGCTCTCGCTCAGCGAAATGCGTCAGGCGAGAAACACTTGCTGGAGTAGCTTTTCGCTGGGCAAGACTTTCAACACAGCACCACAATTCGGGCAAGGAGCAGCAGAAAGGAAGACCATCTTTTGGTCCTGGCACCTTCTTCTGGGCGACACGCCTATCCGCCTCTTCTCTCCCTGCAAGGCTGTAAGCTTGGCGGTGGTGCTTGCAAGTGAGAAGGCAGGTGCAGAGAGCACCGCGATCTGCCGGCGCTGTGCAGGCTGGAAAGGAAAGAGGGCTACCACTAGGATGTGCTGCAAATACAGGTTTCCACGCGTCGAGGGTAAGCTCCGCGTAAGCTCGTTGACCTAAAACTGTTCTCTGTGCGAGACGTAGCTGAGAAGCTTTCCGTTCAGATTCAGGCTGCAAGGCAGACCGAATGTGCTGCTACCTAGCGCTGAGAGAGAAAGTGCAGAGGCCAGGCGTGTTTGGGCAGAGGCAGCAGCCTGGAGCATTTCTCTGCCGGCACCGTGCTCTCTGGGCGAGAAGTAGACACCGCTTCCACTCCGGCACAATGAAGGAGCAGAGCACGGAGCTGGTATGCGCATCGCCCAGGCTGCCTCTCGCTTGTGTGCGGATTCACGTTAGCACTTGAAAACAGAAAGTTCAAGCTGCGGCTACTTGTGCTGCTACCTATTTCTCTTCCAGCTTTCCCTGGAAAGAATTGTGCCCAGCTTGATGCTTTTGAGATGCAGAGATGACAGTGGCAGATGCAGCGGAGACTGGAAATACAGAGTGCAGCGGAGAGTTTCTGGTGCTTTGACGTGAGGCAAGGGGAAAGTGCAGCCCAGCAGAGGCTTTGACTTCTGGAGCCTTTTTCTTTGGCAGCAGCTGCTGCAAGTGGGCAAGGGAGCTGCGAGAGTGAAGAAGGGGACGGTCCGTCTATGTGAGAAGGAAGCTGCCGAGGCGCAGTGTGTTGTGCTCAGTTTCAAGGCTGCCTGGAGGAGGGGGGGACTTGAAGAACGCCTTCTTTCTGGACGCCTCCTTCTGGCTGTGCTCCAGCTGCATGCACTCTGCAGCACTGAACGTTTAGGAACCTGCTGCTGGCCAGCTTGTGTCCAGGAGTGCAAGGGCTGCGCCTTCCTTCCTGAAGCAGCCAGAGCATTCTCAGCTGCAGCTGCTTGTGAAGCAGCTCTTGGCTGGACATTTGAAATTGGCTCCCCTGAGTACATGAGCCCGGTGCCCAGCTGCTTGGTTCTTCGCCTTCTGTGCTCTGGACAGAACTGAAGCCCAGCCATGGCTTGGAGCTTTGCCGCTCTTCAGCGTGAGCACTGCACGCAGCCACGGTGTGCTGTGCAGGGATTTTCCTTCAGCTCGACGGACAAGCATTTTCTTGCTCTTTCAGCGAGTCCAAACTGGGCATGTAGCTCTCGCTCAGCGAAATGCGTCAGGCGAGAAACACTTGCTGGAGTAGCTTTTCGCTGGGCAAGACTTTCAACACAGCACCACAATTCGGGCAAGGAGCAGCAGAAAGGAAGACCATCTTTTGGTCCTGGCACCTTCTTCTGGGCGACACGCCTATCCGCCTCTTCTCTCCCTGCAAGGCTGTAAGCTTGGCGGTGGTGCTTGCAAGTGAGAAGGCAGGTGTAGAGAGCACCGCGATCTGCCGGCGCTGTGCAGGCTGGAAAGGAAAGAGGGCTACCACTAGGATGTGCTGCAAATACAGGTTTCCACGCGTCGAGGGTAAGCTCCGCATAAGCTCGTTGACCTAAAACTGTTCTCTGTGCGAGACTTAGCTGAGAAGCTTTCCGTTCAGATTCAGGCTGCAAGGCAGACCGAATGTGCTGCTACCTAGCGCTGAGAGAGAAAGTGCAGAGGCCAGGCGTGTTTGGGCAGAGGCAGCAGCCTGGAGCATTTCTCTGCAGGCACCGTGCTCTCTGGGCGAGAAGTAGACACCGCTTCCACTCCGGCACAATGAAGGAGCAGAGCACGGAGCTGGTATGCGCATCGCCCAGGCTGCCTCTCGCTTGTGTGCGGATTCACGTTAGCACTTGAAAACAGAAAGTTCAAGCTGCGGCTACTTGTGCTGCTACCTATTTCTCTTCCAGCTTTCCCTGGAAAGAATTGTGCCCAGCTTGATGCTTTTGAGATGCAGAGATGACAGTGGCAGATGCAGCGGAGACTGGAAATACAGAGTGCAGCCGAGAGTTTCTGGTGCTTTGACGTGAGGCAAGGGGAAAGTGCAGCCCAGCAGAGGCTTTGACTTCTGGAGCCTTTTTCTTTGGCAGCAGCTGCTGCAAGTGGGCAAGGGAGCTGCGAGAGTGAAGAAGGGGACGGTCCGTCTATGTGAGAAGGAAGCTGCCGAGGCGCAGTGTGTTGTGCTCAGTTTCAAGGCTGCCTGGAGGAGGGGGGGACTTGAAGAACGCCTTCTTTCTGGACGCCTCCTTCTGGCTGTGCTCCAGCTGCATGCACTCTGCAGCACTGAAGGTTTAGGAACCTGCTGCTGGCCAGCTTGTGTCCAGGAGTGCAAGGGCTGCGCCTTCCTTCCTGAAGCAGCCAGAGCATTCTCAGCTGCAGCTGCTTGTGAAGCAGCTCTTGGCTGGACATTTGAAATTGGCTCCCCTGAGTACATGAGCCCGCTGCCCAGCTGCTTGGTTCTTCGCCTTCTGTGCTCTGGACAGAACTGAAGCCCAGCCATGGCTTGGAGCTTTGCCGCTCTTCAGCGTGAGCACTGCACGCAGCCACGGTGTGCTGTGCAGGGATTTTCCTTCAGCTCGACGGACAAGCATTTTCTTGCTCTTTCAGCGAGTCCAAACTGGGCATGTAGCTCTCGCTCAGCGAAATGCGTCAGGCGAGAAACACTTGCTGGAGTAGCTTTTCGCTGGGCAAGACTTTCAACACAGCACCACAATTCGGGCAAGGAGCAGCAGAAAGGAAGACCATCTTTTGGTCCTGGCACCTTCTTCTGGGCGACACGCCTATCCGCCTCTTCGCTCCCTGCAAGGCTGTAAGCTTGGCGGTGGTGCTTGCAAGTGAGAAGGCAGGTGTAGAGAGCACCGCGATCTGCCGGCGCTGTGCAGGCTGGAAAGGAAAGAGGGCTACCACTAGGATGTGCTGCAAATACAGGTTTCCACGCGACGAGGGTAAGCTCCGCGTAAGCTCGTTGACCTAAAACTGTTCTCTGTGCGAGACTTAGCTGAGAAGCTTTCGGTTCAGATTCAGGCTGCAAGGCAGACCGAATGTGCTGCTACCTAGCGCTGAGAGAGAAAGTGCAGAGGAGCCCAGGCGTGTTTGGGCAGAGGCAGCAGCCTGGAGCATTTCTCTGCTGGCACCGTGCTCTCTGGGCGAGAAGTAGACACCGCTTCCACTCCGGCACAATGAAGGAGCAGAGCACGGAGCTGGTATGCGCATCGCCCAGGCTGCCTCTCGCTTGTGTGCGGATTCACGTTAGCACTTGAAAACAGAAAGTTCAAGCTGCGGCTACTTGTGCTGCTACCTATTTCTCTTCCAGCTTTCCCTGGAAAGAATTGTGCCCAGCTTGATGCTTTTGAGATGCAGAGATGACAGTGGCAGATGCAGCGGAGACTGGAAATACAGAGTGCAGCCGAGAGTTTCTGGTGCTTTGACGTGAGGCAAGGGGAAAGTGCAGCCCAGCAGAGGCTTTGACTTCTGGAGCCTTTTTCTTTGGCAGCAGCTGCTGCAAGTGGGCAAGGGAGCTGCGAGAGTGAAGAAGGGGACGGTCCGTCTATGTGAGAAGGAAGCTGCCGAGGCGCAGTGTGTTGTGCTCAGTTTCAAGGCTGCCTGGAGGAGGGGGGGACTTGAAGAACGCCTTCTTTCTGGACGCCTCCTTCTGGCTGTGCTCCAGCTGCATGCACTCTGCAGCACTGAACGTTTAGGAACCTGCTGCTGGCCAGCTTGTGTCCAGGAGTGCAAGGGCTGCGCCTTCCTTCCTGAAGCAGCCAGAGCATTCTCAGCTGCAGCTGCTTGTGAAGCAGCTCTTGGCTGGACATTTGAAATTGGCTCCCCTGAGTACATGAGCCCGGTGCCCAGCTGCTTGGTTCTTCGCCTTCTGTGCTCTGGACAGAACTGAAGCCCAGCCATGGCTTGGAGCTTTGCCGCTCTTCAGCGTGAGCACTGCACGCAGCCACGGTGTGCTGTGCAGGGATTTTCCTTCAGCTCGACGGACAAGCATTTTCTTGCTCTTTCAGCGAGTCCAAACTGGGCATGTAGCTCTCGCTCAGCGAAATGCGTCAGGCGAGAAACACTTGCTGGAGTAGCTTTTCGCTGGGCAAGACTTTCAACACAGCACCACAATTCGGGCAAGGAGCAGCAGAAAGGAAGACCATCTTTTGGTCCTGGCACCTTCTTCTGGGCGACACGCCTATCCGCCTCTTCGCTCCCTGCAAGGCTGTAAGCTTGGCGGTGGTGCTTGCAAGTGAGAAGGCAGGTGCAGAGAGCACCGCCATCTGCCGGCGCTGTGCAGGCTGGAAAGGAAAGAGGGCTACCACTAGGATGTGCTGCAAATACAGGTTTCCACGCGACGAGGGTAAGCTCCGCGTAAGCTCGTTGACCTAAAACTGTTCTCTGTGCGAGACTTAGCTGAGAAGCTTTCCGTTCAGATTCAGGCTACAAGGCAGACCGAATGTGCTGCTACCTAGCGCTGAGAGAGAAAGTGCAGAGGCCAGGCGTGTTTGGGCAGAGGCAGCAGCCTGGAGCATTTCTCTGCTGGCACCGTGCTCTCTGGGCGAGAAGTAGACACCGGTTCCACTCCGGCACAATGAAGGAGCAGAGCACGGAGCTGGTATGCGCATCGCCCAGGCTGCCTCTCGCTTGTGTGCGGATTCACGTTAGCACTTGAAAACAGAAAGTTCAAGCTGCGGCTACTTGTGCTGCTACCTATTTCTCTTCCAGCTTTCCCTGGAAAGAATTGTGCCCAGCTTGATGCTTTTGAGATGCAGAGATGACAGTGGCAGATGCAGCGGAGACTGGAAATACAGAGTGCAGCGGAGAGTTTCTGGTGCTTTGACGTGAGGCAAGGGGAAAGTGCAGCCCAGCAGAGGCTTTGACTTCTGGAGCCTTTTTCTTTGGCAGCAGCTGCTGCAAGTGGGCAAGGGAGCTGCGAGAGTGAAGAAGGGGACGGTCCGTCTATGTGAGAAGGAAGCTGCCGAGGCGCAGTGTGTTGTGCTCAGTTTCAAGGCTGCCTGGAGGAGGGGGGGACTTGAAGAACGCCTTCTTTCTGGACGCCTCCTTCTGGCTGTGCTCCAGCTGCATGCACTCTGCAGCACTGAACGTTTAGGAACCTGCTGCTGGCCAGCTTGTGTCCAGGAGTGCAAGGGCTGCGCCTTCCTTCCTGAAGCAGCCAGAGCATTCTCAGCTGCAGCTGCTTGTGAAGCAGCTCTTGGCTGGACATTTGAAATTGGCTCCCCTGAGTACATGAGCCCGGTGCCCAGCTGCTTGGTTCTTCGCCTTCTGTGCTCTGGACAGAACTGAAGCCCAGCCATGGCTTGGAGCTTTGCCGCTCTTCAGCGTGAGCACTGCACGCAGCCACGGTGTGCTGTGCAGGGATTTTCCTTCAGCTCGACGGACAAGCATTTTCTTGCTCTTTCAGCGAGTCCAAACTGGGCATGTAGCTCTCGCTCAGCGAAATGCGTCAGGCGAGAAACACTTGCTGGAGTAGCTTTTCGCTGGGCAAGACTTTCAACACAGCACCACAATTCGGGCAAGGAGCAGCAGAAAGGAAGACCATCTTTTGGTCCTGGCACCTTCTTCTGGGCGACACGCCTATCCGCCTCTTCGCTCCCTGCAAGGCTGTAAGCTTGGCGGTGGTGCTTGCAAGTGAGAAGGCAGGTGCAGAGAGCACCGCCATCTGCCGGCGCTGTGCAGGCCGGAAAGGAAAGAGGGCTACCACTAGGATGTGCTGCAAATACAGGTTTCCACGCGACGAGGGTAAGCTCCGCGTAAGCTCGTTGACCTCAAACTGTTCTCTGTGCGAGACTTAGCTGAGAAGCTTTCGGTTCAGATTCAGGCTGCAAGGCAGACCGAATGTGCTGCTACCTAGCGCTGAGAGAGAAAGTGCAGAGGCCAGGCGTGTTTGGGCAGAGGCAGCAGCCTGGAGCATTTCTCTGCCGGCACCGTGCTCTCTGGGCGAGAAGTAGACACCGCTTCCACTCCGGCACAATGAAGGAGCAGAGCACGGAGCTGGTATGCGCATCGCCCAGGCTGCCTCTCGCTTGTGTGCGGATTCACGTTAGCACTTGAAAACAGAAAGTTCAAGCTGCGGCTACTTGTGCTGCTACCTATTTCTCTTCCAGCTTTCCCTGGAAAGAATTGTGCCCATCTTGATGCTTTTGAGATGCAGAGATGACAGTGGCAGATGCAGCGGAGACTGGAAATACAGAGTGCAGCGGAGAGTTTCTGGTGCTTTGACGTGAGGCAAGGGGAAAGTGCAGCCCAGCAGAGGCTTTGACTTCTGGAGCCTTTTTCTTTGGCAGCAGCTGCTGCAAGTGGGCAAGGGAGCTGCGAGAGTGAAGAAGGGGACGGTCCGTCTATGTGAGAAGGAAGCTGCCGAGGCGCAGTGTGTTGTGCTCAGTTTCAAGGCTGCCTGGAGGAGGGGGGGACTTGAAGAACGCCTTCTTTCTGGACGCCTCCTTCTGGCTGTGCTCCAGCTGCATGCACTCTGCAGCACTGAAGGTTTAGGAACCTGCTGCTGGCCAGCTTGTGTCCAGGAGTGCAAGGGCTGCGCCTTCCTTCCTGAAGCAGCCAGAGCATTCTCAGCTGCAGCTGCTTGTGAAGCAGCTCTTGGCTGGACATTTGAAATTGGCTCCCCTGAGTACATGAGCCCGGTGCCCAGCTGCTTGGTTCTTCGCCTTCTGTGCTCTGGACAGAACTGAAGCCCAGCCATGGCTTGGAGCTTTGCCGCTCTTCAGCGTGAGCACTGCACGCAGCCACGGTGTGCTGTGCAGGGATTTTCCTTCAGCTCGACGGACAAGCATTTTCTTGCTCTTTCAGCGAGTCCAAACTGGGCATGTAGCTCTCGCTCAGCGAAATGCGTCAGGCGAGAAACACTTGCTGGAGTAGCTTTTCGCTGGGCAAGACTTTCAACACAGCACCACAATTCGGGCAAGGAGCAGCAGAAAGGAAGACCATCTTTTGGTCCTGGCACCTTCTTCTGGGCGACACGCCTATCCGCCTCTTCTCTCCCTGCAAGGCTGTAAGCTTGGCGGTGGTGCTTGCAAGTGAGAAGGCAGGTGCAGAGAGCACCGCGATCTGCCGGCGCTGTGCAGGCTGGAAAGGAAAGAGGGCTACCACTAGGATGTGCTGCAAATACAGGTTTCCACGCGTCGAGGGTAAGCTCCGCGTAAGCTCGTTGACCTAAAACTGTTCTCTGTGCGAGACTTAGCTGAGAAGCTTTCCGTTCAGATTCAGGCTGCAAGGCAGACCGAATGTGCTGCTACCTAGCGCTGAGAGAGAAAGTGCAGAGGCCAGGCGTGTTTGGGCAGAGGCAGCAGCCTGGAGCATTTCTCTGCCGGCACCGTGCTCTCTGGGCGAGAAGTAGACACCGGTTCCACTCCGGCACAATGAAGGAGCAGAGCACGGAGCTGGTATGCGCATCGCCCAGGCTGCCTCTCGCTTGTGTGCGGATTCACGTTAGCACTTGAAAACAGAAAGTTCAAGCTGCGGCTACTTGTGCTGCTACCTATTTCTCTTCCAGCTTTCCCTGGAAAGAATTGTGCCCAGCTTGATGCTTTTGAGATGCAGAGATGACAGTGGCAGATGCAGCGGAGACTGGAAATACAGAGTGCAGCCGAGAGTTTCTGGTGCTTTGACGTGAGGCAAGGGGAAAGTGCAGCCCAGCAGAGGCTTTGACTTCTGGAGCCTTTTTCTTTGGCAGCAGCTGCTGCAAGTGGGCAAGGGAGCTGCGAGAGTGAAGAAGGGGACGGTCCGTCTATGTGAGAAGGAAGCTGCCGAGGCGCAGTGTGTTGTGCTCAGTTTCAAGGCTGCCTGGAGGAGGGGGGGACTTGAAGAACGCCTTCTTTCTGGACGCCTCCTTCTGGCTGTGCTCCAGCTGCATGCACTCTGCAGCACTGAACGTTTAGGAACCTGCTGCTGGCCAGCTTGTGTCCAGGAGTGCAAGGGCTGCGCCTTCCTTCCTGAAGCAGCCAGAGCATTCTCAGCTGCAGCTGCTTGTGAAGCAGCTCTTGGCTGGACATTTGAAATTGGCTCCCCTGAGTACATGAGCCCGGTGCCCAGCTGCTTGGTTCTTCGCCTTCTGTGCTCTGGACAGAACTGAAGCCCAGCCATGGCTTGGAGCTTTGCCGCTCTTCAGCGTGAGCACTGCACGCAGCCACGGTGTGCTGTGCAGGGATTTTCCTTCAGCTCGACGGACAAGCATTTTCTTGCTCTTTCAGCGAGTCCAAACTGGGCATGTAGCTCTCGCTCAGCGAAATGCGTCAGGCGAGAAACACTTGCTGGAGTAGCTTTTCGCTGGGCAAGACTTTCAACACAGCACCACAATTCGGGCAAGGAGCAGCAGAAAGGAAGACCATCTTTTGGTCCTGGCACCTTCTTCTGGGCGACACGCCTATCCGCCTCTTCTCTCCCTGCAAGGCTGTAAGCTTGGCGGTGGTGCTTGCAAGTGAGAAGGCAGGTGCAGAGAGCACCGCGATCTGCCGGCGCTGTGCAGGCTGGAAAGGAAAGAGGGCTACCACTAGGATGTGCTGCAAATACAGGTTTCCACGCGTCGAGGGTAAGCTCCGCGTAAGCTCGTTGACCTCAAACTGTTCTCTGTGCGAGACGTAGCTGAGAAGCTTTCCGTTCAGATTCAGGCTGCAAGGCAGACCGAATGTGCTGCTACCTAGCGCTGAGAGAGAAAGTGCAGAGGCCAGGCGTGTTTGGGCAGAGGCAGCAGCCTGGAGCATTTCTCTGCCGGCACCGTGCTCTCTGGGCGAGAAGTAGACACCGCTTCCACTCCGGCACAATGAAGGAGCAGAGCACGGAGCTGGTATGCGCATCGCCCAGGCTGCCTCTCGCTTGTGTGCGGATTCACGTTAGCACTTGAAAACAGAAAGTTCAAGCTGCGGCTACTTGTGCTGCTACCTATTTCTCTTCCAGCTTTCCCTGGAAAGAATTGTGCCCAGCTTGATGCTTTTGAGATGCAGAGATGACAGTGGCAGATGCAGCGGAGACTGGAAATACAGAGTGCAGCGGAGAGTTTCTGGTGCTTTGACGTGAGGCAAGGGGAAAGTGCAGCCCAGCAGAGGCTTTGACTTCTGGAGCCTTTTTCTTTGGCAGCAGCTGCTGCAAGTGGGCAAGGGAGCTGCGAGAGTGAAGAAGGGGACGGTCCGTCTATGTGAGAAGGAAGCTGCCGAGGCGCAGTGTGTTGTGCTCAGTTTCAAGGCTGCCTGGAGGAGGGGGGGACTTGAAGAACGCCTTCTTTCTGGACGCCTCCTTCTGGCTGTGCTCCAGCTGCATGCACTCTGCAGCACTGAAGGTTTAGGAACCTGCTGCTGGCCAGCTTGTGTCCAGGAGTGCAAGGGCTGCGCCTTCCTTCCTGAAGCAGCCAGAGCATTCTCAGCTGCAGCTGCTTGTGAAGCAGCTCTTGGCTGGACATTTGAAATTGGCTCCCCTGAGTACATGAGCCCGGTGCCCAGCTGCTTGGTTCTTCGCCTTCTGTGCTCTGGACAGAAGTGAAGCCCAGCCATGGCTTGGAGCTTTGCCGCTCTTCAGCGTGAGCACTGCACGCAGCCACGGTGTGCTGTGCAGGGATTTTCCTTCAGCTCGACGGACAAGCATTTTCTTGCTCTTTCAGCGAGTCCAAACTGGGCATGTAGCTCTCGCTCAGCGAAATGCGTCAGGCGAGAAACACTTGCTGGAGTAGCTTTTCGCTGGGCAAGACTTTCAACACAGCACCACAATTCGGGCAAGGAGCAGCAGAAAGGAAGACCATCTTTTGGTCCTGGCACCTTCTTCTGGGCGACACGCCTATCCGCCTCTTCTCTCCCTGCAAGGCTGTAAGCTTGGCGGTGGTGCTTGCAAGTGAGAAGGCAGGTGCAGAGAGCACCGCGATCTGCCGGCGCTGTGCAGGCTGGAAAGGAAAGAGGGCTACCACTAGGATGTGCTGCAAATACAGGTTTCCACGCGTCGAGGGTAAGCTCCGCGTAAGCTCGTTGACCTAAAACTGTTCTCTGTGCGAGACTTAGCTGAGAAGCTTTCGGTTCAGATTCAGGCTGCAAGGCAGACCGAATGTGCTGCTACCTAGCGCTGAGAGAGAAAGTGCAGAGGCCAGGCGTGTTTGGGCAGAGGCAGCAGCCTGGAGCATTTCTCTGCCGGCACCGTGCTCTCTGGGCGAGAAGTAGACACCGCTTCCACTCCGGCACAATGAAGGAGCAGAGCACGGAGCTGGTATGCGCATCGCCCAGGCTGCCTCTCGCTTGTGTGCGGATTCACGTTAGCACTTGAAAACAGAAAGTTCAAGCTGCGGCTACTTGTGCTGCTACCTATTTCTCTTCCAGCTTTCCCTGGAAAGAATTGTGCCCAGCTTGATGCTTTTGAGATGCAGAGATGACAGTGGCAGATGCAGCGGAGACTGGAAATACAGAGTGCAGCGGAGAGTTTCTGGTGCTTTGACGTGAGGCAAGGGGAAAGTGCAGCCCAGCAGAGGCTTTGACTTCTGGAGCCTTTTTCTTTGGCAGCAGCTGCTGCAAGTGGGCAAGGGAGCTGCGAGAGTGAAGAAGGGGACGGTCCGTCTATGTGAGAAGGAAGCTGCCGAGGCGCAGTGTGTTGTGCTCAGTTTCAAGGCTGCCTGGAGGAGGGGGGGACTTGAAGAACGCCTTCTTTCTGGACGCCTCCTTCTGGCTGTGCTCCAGCTGCATGCACTCTGCAGCACTGAAGGTTTAGGAACCTGCTGCTGGCCAGCTTGTGTCCAGGAGTGCAAGGGCTGCGCCTTCCTTCCTGAAGCAGCCAGAGCATTCTCAGCTGCAGCTGCTTGTGAAGCAGCTCTTGGCTGGACATTTGAAATTGGCTCCCCTGAGTACATGAGCCCGGTGCCCAGCTGCTTGGTTCTTCGCCTTCTGTGCTCTGGACAGAACTGAAGCCCAGCCATGGCTTGGAGCTTTGCCGCTCTTCAGCGTGAGCACTGCACGCAGCCACGGTGTGCTGTGCAGGGATTTTCCTTCAGCTCGACGGACAAGCATTTTCTTGCTCTTTCAGCGAGTCCAAACTGGGCATGTAGCTCTCGCTCAGCGAAATGCGTCAGGCGAGAAACACTTGCTGGAGTAGCTTTTCGCTGGGCAAGACTTTCAACACAGCACCACAATTCGGGCAAGGAGCAGCAGAAAGGAAGACCATCTTTTGGTCCTGGCACCTTCTTCTGGGCGACACGCCTATCCGCCTCTTCTCTCCCTGCAAGGCTGTAAGCTTGGCGGTGGTGCTTGCAAGTGAGAAGGCAGGTGCAGAGAGCACCGCGATCTGCCGGCGCTGTGCAGGCTGGAAAGGAAAGAGGGCTACCACTAGGATGTGCTGCAAATACAGGTTTCCACGCGTCGAGGGTAAGCTCCGCGTAAGCTCGTTGACCTCAAACTGTTCTCTGTGCGAGACTTAGCTGAGAAGCTTTCCGTTCAGATTCAGGCTGCAAGGCAGACCGAATGTGCTGCTACCTAGCGCTGAGAGAGAAAGTGCAGAGGCCAGGCGTGTTTGGGCAGAGGCAGCAGCCTGGAGCATTTCTCTGCAGGCACCGTGCTCTCTGGGCGAGAAGTAGACACCGCTTCCACTCCGGCACAATGAAGGAGCAGAGCACGGAGCTGGTATGCGCATCGCCCAGGCTGCCTCTCGCTTGTGTGCGGATTCACGTTAGCACTTGAAAACAGAAAGTTCAAGCTGCGGCTACTTGTGCTGCTACCTATTTCTCTTCCAGCTTTCCCTGGAAAGAATTGTGCCCAGCTTGATGCTTTTGAGATGCAGAGATGACAGTGGCAGATGCAGCGGAGACTGGAAATACAGAGTGCAGCCGAGAGTTTCTGGTGCTTTGACGTGAGGCAAGGGGAAAGTGCAGCCCAGCAGAGGCTTTGACTTCTGGAGCCTTTTTCTTTGGCAGCAGCTGCTGCAAGTGGGCAAGGGAGCTGCGAGAGTGAAGAAGGGGACGGTCCGTCTATGTGAGAAGGAAGCTGCCGAGGCGCAGTGTGTTGTGCTCAGTTTCAAGGCTGCCTGGAGGAGGGGGGGACTTGAAGAACGCCTTCTTTCTGGACGCCTCCTTCTGGCTGTGCTCCAGCTGCATGCACTCTGCAGCACTGAAGGTTTAGGAACCTGCTGCTGGCGTGGTTGTGTCCAGGAGTGCAAGGGCTGCGCCTTCCTTCCTGAAGCAGCCAGAGCATTCTCAGCTGCAGCTGCTTGTGAAGCAGCTCTTGGCTGGACATTTGAAATTGGCTCCCCTGAGTACATGAGCCCGGTGCCCAGCTGCTTGGTTCTTCGCCTTCTGTGCTCTGGACAGAACTGAAGCCCAGCCATGGCTTGGAGCTTTGCCGCTCTTCAGCGTGAGCACTGCACGCAGCCACGGTGTGCTGTGCAGGGATTTTCCTTCAGCTCGACGGACAAGCATTTTCTTGCTCTTTCAGCGAGTCCAAACTGGGCATGTAGCTCTCGCTCAGCGAAATGCGTCAGGCGAGAAACACTTGCTGGAGTAGCTTTTCGTTGGGCAAGACTTTCAACACAGCACCACAATTCGGGCAAGGAGCAGCAGAAAGGAAGACCATCTTTTGGTCCTGGCACCTTCTTCTGGGCGACACGCCTATCCGCCTCTTCTCTCCCTGCAAGGCTGTAAGCTTGGCGGTGGTGCTTGCAAGTGAGGAGGCAGGTGCAGAGAGCACCGCGATCTGCCGGCGCTGTGCAGGCTGGAAAGGAAAGAGGGCTACCACTAGGTTGTGCTGCAAATACAGGTTTCCACGCGTCGAGGGTAAGCTCCGCGTAAGCTCGTTGACCTCAAACTGTTCTCTGTGCGAGACTTAGCTGAGAAGCTTTCCGTTCAGATTCAGGCTACAAGGCAGACCGAATGTGCTGCTACCTAGCGCTGAGAGAGAAAGTGCAGAGGCCAGGCGTGTTTGGGCAGAGGCAGCAGCCTGGAGCATTTCTCTGCCGGCACCGTGCTCTCTGGGCGAGAAGTAGACACCGGTTCCACTCCGGCACAATGAAGGAGCAGAGCACGGAGCTGGTATGCGCATCGCCCAGGCTGCCTCTCGCTTGTGTGCGGATTCACGTTAGCACTTGAAAACAGAAAGTTCAAGCTGCGGCTACTTGTGCTGCTACCTATTTCTCTTCCAGCTTTCCCTGGAAAGAATTGTGCCCAGCTTGATGCTTTTGAGATGCAGAGATGACAGTGGCAGATGCAGCGGAGACTGGAAATACAGAGTGCAGCCGAGAGTTTCTGGTGCTTTGACGTGAGGCAAGGGGAAAGTGCAGCCCAGCAGAGGCTTTGACTTCTGGAGCCTTTTTCTTTGGCAGCAGCTGCTGCAAGTGGGCAAGGGAGCTGCGAGAGTGAAGAAGGGGACGGTCCGTCTATGTGAGAAGGAAGCTGCCGAGGCGCAGTGTGTTGTGCTCAGTTTCAAGGCTGCCTGGAGGAGGGGGGGACTTGAAGAACGCCTTCTTTCTGGACGCCTCCTTCTGGCTGTGCTCCAGCTGCATGCACTCTGCAGCACTGAAGGTTTAGGAACCTGCTGCTGGCCAGCTTGTGTCCAGGAGTGCAAGGGCTGCGCCTTCCTTCCTGAAGCAGCCAGAGCATTCTCAGCTGCAGCTGCTTGTGAAGCAGCTCTTGGCTGGACATTTGAAATTGGCTCCCCTGAGTACATGAGCCCGGTGCCCAGCTGCTTGGTTCTTCGCCTTCTGTGCTCTGGACAGAACTGAAGCCCAGCCATGGCTTGGAGCTTTGCCGCTCTTCAGCGTGAGCACTGCACGCAGCCACGGTGTGCTGTGCAGGGATTTTCCTTCAGCTCGACGGACAAGCATTTTCTTGCTCTTTCAGCGAGTCCAAACTGGGCATGTAGCTCTCGCTCAGCGAAATGCGTCAGGCGAGAAACACTTGCTGGAGTAGCTTTTCGCTGGGCAAGACTTTCAACACAGCACCACAATTCGGGCAAGGAGCAGCAGAAAGGAAGACCATCTTTTGGTCCTGGCACCTTCTTCTGGGCGACACGCCTATCCGCCTCTTCGCTCCCTGCAAGGCTGTAAGCTTGGCGGTGGTGCTTGCAAGTGAGAAGGCAGGTGTAGAGAGCACCGCGATCTGCCGGCGCTGTGCAGGCTGGAAAGGAAAGAGGGCTACCACTAGGATGTGCTGCAAATACAGGTTTCCACGCGTCGAGGGTAAGCTCCGCGTAAGCTCGTTGACCTAAAACTGTTCTCTGTGCGAGACGTAGCTGAGAAGCTTTCCGTTCAGATTCAGGCTACAAGGCAGACCGAATGTGCTGCTACCTAGCGCTGAGAGAGAAAGTGCAGAGGCCAGGCGTGTTTGGGCAGAGGCAGCAGCCTGGAGCATTTCTCTGCCGGCACCGTGCTCTCTGGGCGAGAAGTAGACACCGCTTCCACTCCGGCACAATGAAGGAGCAGAGCACGGAGCTGGTATGCGCATCGCCCAGGCTGCCTCTCGCTTGTGTGCGGATTCACGTTAGCACTTGAAAACAGAAAGTTCAAGCTGCGGCTACTTGTGCTGCTACCTATTTCTCTTCCAGCTTTCCCTGGAAAGAATTGTGCCCAGCTTGATGCTTTTGAGATGCAGAGATGACAGTGGCAGATGCAGCGGAGACTGGAAATACAGAGTGCAGCCGAGAGTTTCTGGTGCTTTGACGTGAGGCAAGGGGAAAGTGCAGCCCAGCAGAGGCTTTGACTTCTGGAGCCTTTTTCTTTGGCAGCAGCTGCTGCAAGTGGGCAAGGGAGCTGCGAGAGTGAAGAAGGGGACGGTCCGTCTATGTGAGAAGGAAGCTGCCGAGGCGCAGTGTGTTGTGCTCAGTTTCAAGGCTGCCTGGAGGAGGGGGGGACTTGAAGAACGCCTTCTTTCTGGACGCCTCCTTCTGGCTGTGCTCCAGCTGCATGCACTCTGCAGCACTGAAGGTTTAGGAACCTGCTGCTGGCCAGCTTGTGTCCAGGAGTGCAAGGGCTGCGCCTTCCTTCCTGAAGCAGCCAGAGCATTCTCAGCTGCAGCTGCTTGTGAAGCAGCTCTTGGCTGGACATTTGAAATTGGCTCCCCTGAGTACATGAGCCCGGTGCCCAGCTGCTTGGTTCTTCGCCTTCTGTGCTCTGGACAGAACTGAAGCCCAGCCATGGCTTGGAGCTTTGCCGCTCTTCAGCGTGAGCACTGCACGCAGCCACGGTGTGCTGTGCAGGGATTTTCCTTCAGCTCGACGGACAAGCATTTTCTTGCTCTTTCAGCGAGTCCAAACTGGGCATGTAGCTCTCGCTCAGCGAAATGCGTCAGGCGAGAAACACTTGCTGGAGTAGCTTTTCGCTGGGCAAGACTTTCAACACAGCACCACAATTCGGGCAAGGAGCAGCAGAAAGGAAGACCATCTTTTGGTCCTGGCACCTTCTTCTGGGCGACACGCCTATCCGCCTCTTCGCTCCCTGCAAGGCTGTAAGCTTGGCGGTGGTGCTTGCAAGTGAGAAGGCAGGTGTAGAGAGCACCGCGATCTGCCGGCGCTGTGCAGGCTGGAAAGGAAAGAGGGCTACCACTAGGATGTGCTGCAAATACAGGTTTCCACGCGTCGAGGGTAAGCTCCGCGTAAGCTCGTTGACCTCAAACTGTTCTCTGTGCGAGACGTAGCTGAGAAGCTTTCCGTTCAGATTCAGGCTACAAGGCAGACCGAATGTGCTGCTACCTAGCGCTGAGAGAGAAAGTGCAGAGGCCAGGCGTGTTTGGGCAGAGGCAGCAGCCTGGAGCATTTCTCTGCCGGCACCGTGCTCTCTGGGCGAGAAGTAGACACCGGTTCCACTCCGGCACAATGAAGGAGCAGAGCACGGAGCTGGTATGCGCATCGCCCAGGCTGCCTCTCGCTTGTGTGCGGATTCACGTTAGCACTTGAAAACAGAAAGTTCAAGCTGCGGCTACTTGTGCTGCTACCTATTTCTCTTCCAGCTTTCCCTGGAAAGAATTGTGCCCAGCTTGATGCTTTTGAGATGCAGAGATGACAGTGGCAGATGCAGCGGAGACTGGAAATACAGAGTGCAGCGGAGAGTTTCTGGTGCTTTGACGTGAGGCAAGGGGAAAGTGCAGCCCAGCAGAGGCTTTGACTTCTGGAGCCTTTTTCTTTGGCAGCAGCTGCTGCAAGTGGGCAAGGGAGCTGCGAGAGTGAAGAAGGGGACGGTCCGTCTATGTGAGAAGGAAGCTGCCGAGGCGCAGTGTGTTGTGCTCAGTTTCAAGGCTGCCTGGAGGAGGGGGGGACTTGAAGAACGCCTTCTTTCTGGACGCCTCCTTCTGGCTGTGCTCCAGCTGCATGCACTCTGCAGCACTGAAGGTTTAGGAACCTGCTGCTGGCCAGCTTGTGTCCAGGAGTGCAAGGGCTGCGCCTTCCTTCCTGAAGCAGCCAGAGCATTCTCAGCTGCAGCTGCTTGTGAAGCAGCTCTTGGCTGGACATTTGAAATTGGCTCCCCTGAGTACATGAGCCCGGTGCCCAGCTGCTTGGTTCTTCGCCTTCTGTGCTCTGGACAGAACTGAAGCCCAGCCATGGCTTGGAGCTTTGCCGCTCTTCAGCGTGAGCACTGCACGCAGCCACGGTGTGCTGTGCAGGGATTTTCCTTCAGCTCGACGGACAAGCATTTTCTTGCTCTTTCAGCGAGTCCAAACTGGGCATGTAGCTCTCGCTCAGCGAAATGCGTCAGGCGAGAAACACTTGCTGGAGTAGCTTTTCGCTGGGCAAGACTTTCAACACAGCACCACAATTCGGGCAAGGAGCAGCAGAAAGGAAGACCATCTTTTGGTCCTGGCACCTTCTTCTGGGCGACACGCCTATCCGCCTCTTCGCTCCCTGCAAGGCTGTAAGCTTGGCGGTGGTGCTTGCAAGTGAGAAGGCAGGTGTAGAGAGCACCGCGATCTGCCGGCGCTGTGCAGGCTGGAAAGGAAAGAGGGCTACCACTAGGATGTGCTGCAAATACAGGTTTCCACGCGTCGAGGGTAAGCTCCGCGTAAGCTCGTTGACCTAAAACTGTTCTCTGTGCGAGACGTAGCTGAGAAGCTTTCCGTTCAGATTCAGGCTACAAGGCAGACCGAATGTGCTGCTACCTAGCGCTGAGAGAGAAAGTGCAGAGGCCAGGCGTGTTTGGGCAGAGGCAGCAGCCTGGAGCATTTCTCTGCCGGCACCGTGCTCTCTGGGCGAGAAGTAGACACCGCTTCCACTCCGGCACAATGAAGGAGCAGAGCACGGAGCTGGTATGCGCATCGCCCAGGCTGCCTCTCGCTTGTGTGCGGATTCACGTTAGCACTTGAAAACAGAAAGTTCAAGCTGCGGCTACTTGTGCTGCTACCTATTTCTCTTCCAGCTTTCCCTGGAAAGAATTGTGCCCAGCTTGATGCTTTTGAGATGCAGAGATGACAGTGGCAGATGCAGCGGAGACTGGAAATACAGAGTGCAGCGGAGAGTTTCTGGTGCTTTGACGTGAGGCAAGGGGAAAGTGCAGCCCAGCAGAGGCTTTGACTTCTGGAGCCTTTTTCTTTGGCAGCAGCTGCTGCAAGTGGGCAAGGGAGCTGCGAGAGTGAAGAAGGGGACGGTCCGTCTATGTGAGAAGGAAGCTGCCGAGGCGCAGTGTGTTGTGCTCAGTTTCAAGGCTGCCTGGAGGAGGGGGGGACTTGAAGAACGCCTTCTTTCTGGACGCCTCCTTCTGGCTGTGCTCCAGCTGCATGCACTCTGCAGCACTGAAGGTTTAGGAACCTGCTGCTGGCCAGCTTGTGTCCAGGAGTGCAAGGGCTGCGCCTTCCTTCCTGAAGCAGCCAGAGCATTCTCAGCTGCAGCTGCTTGTGAAGCAGCTCTTGGCTGGACATTTGAAATTGGCTCCCCTGAGTACATGAGCCCGCTGCCCAGCTGCTTGGTTCTTCGCCTTCTGTGCTCTGGACAGAACTGAAGCCCAGCCATGGCTTGGAGCTTTGCCGCTCTTCAGCGTGAGCACTGCACGCAGCCACGGTGTGCTGTGCAGGGATTTTCCTTCAGCTCGACGGACAAGCATTTTCTTGCTCTTTCAGCGAGTCCAAACTGGGCATGTAGCTCTCGCTCAGCGAAATGCGTCAGGCGAGAAACACTTGCTGGAGTAGCTTTTCGCTGGGCAAGACTTTCAACACAGCACCACAATTCGGGCAAGGAGCAGCAGAAAGGAAGACCATCTTTTGGTCCTGGCACCTTCTTCTGGGCGACACGCCTATCCGCCTCTTCTCTCCCTGCAAGGCTGTAAGCTTGGCGGTGGTGCTTGCAAGTGAGAAGGCAGGTGCAGAGAGCACCGCGATCTGCCGGCGCTGTGCAGGCTGGAAAGGAAAGAGGGCTACCACTAGGATGTGCTGCAAATACAGGTTTCCACGCGTCGAGGGTAAGCTCCGCGTAAGCTCGTTGACCTAAAACTGTTCTCTGTGCGAGACTTAGCTGAGAAGCTTTCCGTTCAGATTCAGGCTGCAAGGCAGACCGAATGTGCTGCTACCTAGCGCTGAGAGAGAAAGTGCAGAGGCCAGGCGTGTTTGGGCAGAGGCAGCAGCCTGGAGCATTTCTCTGCCGGCACCGTGCTCTCTGGGCGAGAAGTAGACACCAGTTCCACTCCGGCACAATGAAGGAGCAGAGCACGGAGCTGGTATGCGCATCGCCCAGGCTGCCTCTCGCTTGTGTGCGGATTCACGTTAGCACTTGAAAACAGAAAGTTCAAGCTGCGGCTACTTGTGCTGCTACCTATTTCTCTTCCAGCTTTCCCTGGAAAGAATTGTGCCCATCTTGATGCTTTTGAGATGCAGAGATGACAGTGGCAGATGCAGCGGAGACTGGAAATACAGAGTGCAGCGGAGAGTTTCTGGTGCTTTGACGTGAGGCAAGGGGAAAGTGCAGCCCAGCAGAGGCTTTGACTTCTGGAGCCTTTTTCTTTGGCAGCAGCTGCTGCAAGTGGGCAAGGGAGCTGCGAGAGTGAAGAAGGGGACGGTCCGTCTATGTGAGAAGGAAGCTGCCGAGGCGCAGTGTGTTGTGCTCAGTTTCAAGGCTGCCTGGAGGAGGGGGGGACTTGAAGAACGCCTTCTTTCTGGACGCCTCCTTCTGGCTGTGCTCCAGCTGCATGCACTCTGCAGCACTGAACGTTTAGGAACCTGCTGCTGGCCAGCTTGTGTCCAGGAGTGCAAGGGCTGCGCCTTCCTTCCTGAAGCAGCCAGAGCATTCTCAGCTGCAGCTGCTTGTGAAGCAGCTCTTGGCTGGACATTTGAAATTGGCTCCCCTGAGTACATGAGCCCGCTGCCCAGCTGCTTGGTTCTTCGCCTTCTGTGCTCTGGACAGAACTGAAGCCCAGCCATGGCTTGGAGCTTTGCCGCTCTTCAGCGTGAGCACTGCACGCAGCCACGGTGTGCTGTGCAGGGATTTTCCTTCAGCTCGACGGACAAGCATTTTCTTGCTCTTTCAGCGAGTCCAAACTGGGCATGTAGCTCTCGCTCAGCGAAATGCGTCAGGCGAGAAACACTTGCTGGAGTAGCTTTTCGCTGGGCAAGACTTTCAACACAGCACCACAATTCGGGCAAGGAGCAGCAGAAAGGAAGACCATCTTTTGGTCCTGGCACCTTCTTCTGGGCGACACGCCTATCCGCCTCTTCGCTCCCTGCAAGGCTGTAAGCTTGGCGGTGGTGCTTGCAAGTGAGAAGGCAGGTGCAGAGAGCACCGCGATCTGCCGGCGCTGTGCAGGCTGGAAAGGAAAGAGGGCTACCACTAGGATGTGCTGCAAATACAGGTTTCCACGCGTCGAGGGTAAGCTCCGCGTAAGCTCGTTGACCTCAAACTGTTCTCTGTGCGAGACTTAGCTGAGAAGCTTTCCGTTCAGATTCAGGCTGCAAGGCAGACCGAATGTGCTGCTACCTAGCGCTGAGAGAGAAAGTGCAGAGGCCAGGCGTGTTTGGGCAGAGGCAGCAGCCTGGAGCATTTCTCTGCCGGCACCGTGCTCTCTGGGCGAGAAGTAGACACCGCTTCCACTCCGGCACAATGAAGGAGCAGAGCACGGAGCTGGTATGCGCATCGCCCAGGCTGCCTCTCGCTTGTGTGCGGATTCACGTTAGCACTTGAAAACAGAAAGTTCAAGCTGCGGCTACTTGTGCTGCTACCTATTTCTCTTCCAGCTTTCCCTGGAAAGAATTGTGCCCATCTTGATGCTTTTGAGATGCAGAGATGACAGTGGCAGATGCAGCGGAGACTGGAAATACAGAGTGCAGCGGAGAGTTTCTGGTGCTTTGACGTGAGGCAAGGGGAAAGTGCAGCCCAGCAGAGGCTTTGACTTCTGGAGCCTTTTTCTTTGGCAGCAGCTGCTGCAAGTGGGCAAGGGAGCTGCGAGAGTGAAGAAGGGGACGGTCCGTCTATGTGAGAAGGAAGCTGCCGAGGCGCAGTGTGTTGTGCTCAGTTTCAAGGCTGCCTGGAGGAGGGGGGGACTTGAAGAACGCCTTCTTTCTGGACGCCTCCTTCTGGCTGTGCTCCAGCTGCATGCACTCTGCAGCACTGAAGGTTTAGGAACCTGCTGCTGGCCAGCTTGTGTCCAGGAGTGCAAGGGCTGCGCCTTCCTTCCTGAAGCAGCCAGAGCATTCTCAGCTGCAGCTGCTTGTGAAGCAGCTCTTGGCTGGACATTTGAAATTGGCTCCCCTGAGTACATGAGCCCGCTGCCCAGCTGCTTGGTTCTTCGCCTTCTGTGCTCTGGACAGAACTGAAGCCCAGCCATGGCTTGGAGCTTTGCCGCTCTTCAGCGTGAGCACTGCACGCAGCCACGGTGTGCTGTGCAGGGATTTTCCTTCAGCTCGACGGACAAGCATTTTCTTGCTCTTTCAGCGAGTCCAAACTGGGCATGTAGCTCTCGCTCAGCGAAATGCGTCAGGCGAGAAACACTTGCTGGAGTAGCTTTTCGCTGGGCAAGACTTTCAACACAGCACCACAATTCGGGCAAGGAGCAGCAGAAAGGAAGACCATCTTTTGGTCCTGGCACCTTCTTCTGGGCGACACGCCTATCCGCCTCTTCGCTCCCTGCAAGGCTGTAAGCTTGGCGGTGGTGCTTGCAAGTGAGAAGGCAGGTGCAGAGAGCACCGCGATCTGCCGGCGCTGTGCAGGCTGGAAAGGAAAGAGGGCTACCACTAGGATGTGCTGCAAATACAGGTTTCCACGCGTCGAGGGTAAGCTCCGCGTAAGCTCGTTGACCTCAAACTGTTCTCTGTGCGAGACTTAGCTGAGAAGCTTTCCGTTCAGATTCAGGCTGCAAGGCAGACCGAATGTGCTGCTACCTAGCGCTGAGAGAGAAAGTGCAGAGGCCAGGCGTGTTTGGGCAGAGGCAGCAGCCTGGAGCATTTCTCTGCCGGCACCGTGCTCTCTGGGCGAGAAGTAGACACCGGTTCCACTCCGGCACAATGAAGGAGCAGAGCACGGAGCTGGTATGCGCATCGCCCAGGCTGCCTCTCGCTTGTGTGCGGATTCACGTTAGCACTTGAAAACAGAAAGTTCAAGCTGCGGCTACTTGTGCTGCTACCTATTTCTCTTCCAGCTTTCCCTGGAAAGAATTGTGCCCAGCTTGATGCTTTTGAGATGCAGAGATGACAGTGGCAGATGCAGCGGAGACTGGAAATACAGAGTGCAGCGGAGAGTTTCTGGTGCTTTGACGTGAGGCAAGGGGAAAGTGCAGCCCAGCAGAGGCTTTGACTTCTGGAGCCTTTTTCTTTGGCAGCAGCTGCTGCAAGTGGGCAAGGGAGCTGCGAGAGTGAAGAAGGGGACGGTCCGTCTATGTGAGAAGGAAGCTGCCGAGGCGCAGTGTGTTGTGCTCAGTTTCAAGGCTGCCTGGAGGAGGGGGGGACTTGAAGAACGCCTTCTTTCTGGACGCCTCCTTCTGGCTGTGCTCCAGCTGCATGCACTCTGCAGCACTGAACGTTTAGGAACCTGCTGCTGGCCAGCTTGTGTCCAGGAGTGCAAGGGCTGCGCCTTCCTTCCTGAAGCAGCCAGAGCATTCTCAGCTGCAGCTGCTTGTGAAGCAGCTCTTGGCTGGACATTTGAAATTGGCTCCCCTGAGTACATGAGCCCGCTGCCCAGCTGCTTGGTTCTTCGCCTTCTGTGCTCTGGACAGAACTGAAGCCCAGCCATGGCTTGGAGCTTTGCCGCTCTTCAGCGTGAGCACTGCACGCAGCCACGGTGTGCTGTGCAGGGATTTTCCTTCAGCTCGACGGACAAGCATTTTCTTGCTCTTTCAGCGAGTCCAAACTGGGCATGTAGCTCTCGCTCAGCGAAATGCGTCAGGCGAGAAACACTTGCTGGAGTAGCTTTTCGCTGGGCAAGACTTTCAACACAGCACCACAATTCGGGCAAGGAGCAGCAGAAAGGAAGACCATCTTTTGGTCCTGGCACCTTCTTCTGGGCGACACGCCTATCCGCCTCTTCTCTCCCTGCAAGGCTGTAAGCTTGGCGGTGGTGCTTGCAAGTGAGAAGGCAGGTGCAGAGAGCACCGCGATCTGCCGGCGCTGTGCAGGCTGGAAAGGAAAGAGGGCTACCACTAGGATGTGCTGCAAATACAGGTTTCCACGCGTCGAGGGTAAGCTCCGCGTAAGCTCGTTGACCTCAAACTGTTCTCTGTGCGAGACTTAGCTGAGAAGCTTTCCGTTCAGATTCAGGCTGCAAGGCAGACCGAATGTGCTGCTACCTAGCGCTGAGAGAGAAAGTGCAGAGGCCAGGCGTGTTTGGGCAGAGGCAGCAGCCTGGAGCATTTCTCTGCCGGCACCGTGCTCTCTGGGCGAGAAGTAGACACCGGTTCCACTCCGGCACAATGAAGGAGCAGAGCACGGAGCTGGTATGCGCATCGCCCAGGCTGCCTCTCGCTTGTGTGCGGATTCACGTTAGCACTTGAAAACAGAAAGTTCAAGCTGCGGCTACTTGTGCTGCTACCTATTTCTCTTCCAGCTTTCCCTGGAAAGAATTGTGCCCATCTTGATGCTTTTGAGATGCAGAGATGACAGTGGCAGATGCAGCGGAGACTGGAAATACAGAGTGCAGCGGAGAGTTTCTGGTGCTTTGACGTGAGGCAAGGGGAAAGTGCAGCCCAGCAGAGGCTTTGACTTCTGGAGCCTTTTTCTTTGGCAGCAGCTGCTGCAAGTGGGCAAGGGAGCTGCGAGAGTGAAGAAGGGGACGGTCCGTCTATGTGAGAAGGAAGCTGCCGAGGCGCAGTGTGTTGTGCTCAGTTTCAAGGCTGCCTGGAGGAGGGGGGGACTTGAAGAACGCCTTCTTTCTGGACGCCTCCTTCTGGCTGTGCTCCAGCTGCATGCACTCTGCAGCACTGAAGGTTTAGGAACCTGCTGCTGGCCAGCTTGTGTCCAGGAGTGCAAGGGCTGCGCCTTCCTTCCTGAAGCAGCCAGAGCATTCTCAGCTGCAGCTGCTTGTGAAGCAGCTCTTGGCTGGACATTTGAAATTGGCTCCCCTGAGTACATGAGCCCGGTGCCCAGCTGCTTGGTTCTTCGCCTTCTGTGCTCTGGACAGAACTGAAGCCCAGCCATGGCTTGGAGCTTTGCCGCTCTTCAGCGTGAGCACTGCACGCAGCCACGGTGTGCTGTGCAGGGATTTTCCTTCAGCTCGACGGACAAGCATTTTCTTGCTCTTTCAGCGAGTCCAAACTGGGCATGTAGCTCTCGCTCAGCGAAATGCGTCAGGCGAGAAACACTTGCTGGAGTAGCTTTTCGCTGGGCAAGACTTTCAACACAGCACCACAATTCGGGCAAGGAGCAGCAGAAAGGAAGACCATCTTTTGGTCCTGGCACCTTCTTCTGGGCGACACGCCTATCCGCCTCTTCGCTCCCTGCAAGGCTGTAAGCTTGGCGGTGGTGCTTGCAAGTGAGAAGGCAGGTGCAGAGAGCACCGCGGTCTGCCGGCGCTGTGCAGGCTGGAAAGGAAAGAGGGCTACCACTAGGATGTGCTGCAAATACAGGTTTCCACGCGTCGAGGGTAAGCTCCGCGTAAGCTCGTTGACCTCAAACTGTTCTCTGTGCGAGACTTAGCTGAGAAGCTTTCGGTTCAGATTCAGGCTGCAAGGCAGACCGAATGTGCTGCTACCTAGCGCTGAGAGAGAAAGTGCAGAGGCCAGGCGTGTTTGGGCAGAGGCAGCAGCCTGGAGCATTTCTCTGCCGGCACCGTGCTCTCTGGGCGAGAAGTAGACACCGGTTCCACTCCGGCACAATGAAGGAGCAGAGCACGGAGCTGGTATGCGCATCGCCCAGGCTGCCTCTCGCTTGTGTGCGGATTCACGTTAGCACTTGAAAACAGAAAGTTCAAGCTGCAGCTACTTGTGCTGCTACCTATTTCTCTTCCAGCTTTCCCTGGAAAGAATTGTGCCCATCTTGATGCTTTTGAGATGCAGAGATGACAGTGGCAGATGCAGCGGAGACTGGAAATACAGAGTGCAGCGGAGAGTTTCTGGTGCTTTGACGTGAGGCAAGGGGAAAGTGCAGCCCAGCAGAGGCTTTGACTTCTGGAGCCTTTTTCTTTGGCAGCAGCTGCTGCAAGTGGGCAAGGGAGCTGCGAGAGTGAAGAAGGGGACGGTCCGTCTATGTGAGAAGGAAGCTGCCGAGGCGCAGTGTGTTGTGCTCAGTTTCAAGGCTGCCTGGAGGAGGGGGGTACTTGAAGAACGCCTTCTTTCTGGACGCCTCCTTCTGGCTGTGCTCCAGCTGCATGCACTCTGCAGCACTGAAGGTTTAGGAACCTGCTGCTGGCCAGCTTGTGTCCAGGAGTGCAAGGGCTGCGCCTTCCTTCCTGAAGCAGCCAGAGCATTCTCAGCTGCAGCTGCTTGTGAAGCAGCTCTTGGCTGGACATTTGAAATTGGCTCCCCTGAGTACATGAGCCCGGTGCCCAGCTGCTTGGTTCTTCGCCTTCTGTGCTCTGGACAGAACTGAAGCCCAGCCATGGCTTGGAGCTTTGCCGCTCTTCAGCGTGAGCACTGCACGCAGCCACGGTGTGCTGTGCAGGGATTTTCCTTCAGCTCGACGGACAAGCATTTTCTTGCTCTTTCAGCGAGTCCAAACTGGGCATGTAGCTCTCGCTCAGCGAAATGCGTCAGGCGAGAAACACTTGCTGGAGTAGCTTTTCGCTGGGCAAGACTTTCAACACAGCACCACAATTCGGGCAAGGAGCAGCAGAAAGGAAGACCATCTTTTGGTCCTGGCACCTTCTTCTGGGCGACACGCCTATCCGCCTCTTCGCTCCCTGCAAGGCTGTAAGCTTGGCGGTGGTGCTTGCAAGTGAGAAGGCAGGTGCAGAGAGCACCGCGGTCTGCCGGCGCTGTGCAGGCTGGAAAGGAAAGAGGGCTACCACTAGGATGTGCTGCAAATACAGGTTTCCACGCGTCGAGGGTAAGCTCCGCGTAAGCTCGTTGACCTAAAACTGTTCTCTGTGCGAGACTTAGCTGAGAAGCTTTCGGTTCAGATTCAGGCTGCAAGGCAGACCGAATGTGCTGCTACCTAGCGCTGAGAGAGAAAGTGCAGAGGCCAGGCGTGTTTGGGCAGAGGCAGCAGCCTGGAGCATTTCTCTGCCGGCACCGTGCTCTCTGGGCGAGAAGTAGACACCGCTTCCACTCCGGCACAATGAAGGAGCAGAGCACGGAGCTGGTATGCGCATCGCCCAGGCTGCCTCTCGCTTGTGTGCGGATTCACGTTAGCACTTGAAAACAGAAAGTTCAAGCTGCGGCTACTTGTGCTGCTACCTATTTCTCTTCCAGCTTTCCCTGGAAAGAATTGTGCCCAGCTTGATGCTTTTGAGATGCAGAGATGACAGTGGCAGATGCAGCGGAGACTGGAAATACAGAGTGCAGCGGAGAGTTTCTGGTGCTTTGACGTGAGGCAAGGGGAAAGTGCAGCCCAGCAGAGGCTTTGACTTCTGGAGCCTTTTTCTTTGGCAGCAGCTGCTGCAAGTGGGCAAGGGAGCTGCGAGAGTGAAGAAGGGGACGGTCCGTCTATGTGAGAAGGAAGCTGCCGAGGCGCAGTGTGTTGTGCTCAGTTTCAAGGCTGCCTGGAGGAGGGGGGGACTTGAAGAACGCCTTCTTTCTGGACGCCTCCTTCTGGCTGTGCTCCAGCTGCATGCACGCTGCAGCACTGAACGTTTAGGAACCTGCTGCTGGCCAGCTTGTGTCCAGGAGTGCAAGGGCTGCGCCTTCCTTCCTGAAGCAGCCAGAGCATTCTCAGCTGCAGCTGCTTGTGAAGCAGCTCTTGGCTGGACATTTGAAATTGGCTCCCCTGAGTACATGAGCCCGCTGCCCAGCTGCTTGGTTCTTCGCCTTCTGTGCTCTGGACAGAACTGAAGCCCAGCCATGGCTTGGAGCTTTGCCGCTCTTCAGCGTGAGCACTGCACGCAGCCACGGTGTGCTGTGCAGGGATTTTCCTTCAGCTCGACGGACAAGCATTTTCTTGCTCTTTCAGCGAGTCCAAACTGGGCATGTAGCTCTCGCTCAGCGAAATGCGTCAGGCGAGAAACACTTGCTGGAGTAGCTTTTCGCTGGGCAAGACTTTCAACACAGCACCACAATTCGGGCAAGGAGCAGCAGAAAGGAAGACCATCTTTTGGTCCTGGCACCTTCTTCTGGGCGACACGCCTATCCGCCTCTTCTCTCCCTGCAAGGCTGTAAGCTTGGCGGTGGTGCTTGCAAGTGAGAAGGCAGGTGCAGAGAGCACCGCGATCTGCCGGCGCTGTGCAGGCTGGAAAGGAAAGAGGGCTACCACTAGGATGTGCTGCAAATACAGGTTCCCACGCGACGAGGGTAAGCTCCGCGTAAGCTCGTTGACCTAAAACTGTTCTCTGTGCGAGACTTAGCTGAGAAGCTTTCCGTTCAGATTCAGGCTGCAAGGCAGACCGAATGTGCTGCTACCTAGCGCTGAGAGAGAAAGTGCAGAGGCCAGGCGTGTTTGGGCAGAGGCAGCAGCCTGGAGCATTTCTCTGCCGGCACCGTGCTCTCTGGGCGAGAAGTAGACACCGCTTCCACTCCGGCACAATGAAGGAGCAGAGCACGGAGCTGGTATGCGCATCGCCCAGGCTGCCTCTCGCTTGTGTGCGGATTCACGTTAGCACTTGAAAACAGAAAGTTCAAGCTGCGGCTACTTGTGCTGCTACCTATTTCTCTTCCAGCTTTCCCTGGAAAGAATTGTGCCCAGCTTGATGCTTTTGAGATGCAGAGATGACAGTGGCAGATGCAGCGGAGACTGGAAATACAGAGTGCAGCGGAGAGTTTCTGGTGCTTTGACGTGAGGCAAGGGGAAAGTGCAGCCCAGCAGAGGCTTTGACTTCTGGAGCCTTTTTCTTTGGCAGCAGCTGCTGCAAGTGGGCAAGGGAGCTGCGAGAGTGAAGAAGGGGACGGTCCGTCTATGTGAGAAGGAAGCTGCCGAGGCGCAGTGTGTTGTGCTCAGTTTCAAGGCTGCCTGGAGGAGGGGGGGACTTGAAGAACGCCTTCTTTCTGGACGCCTCCTTCTGGCTGTGCTCCAGCTGCATGCACTCTGCAGCACTGAAGGTTTAGGAACCTGCTGCTGGCCAGCTTGTGTCCAGGAGTGCAAGGGCTGCGCCTTCCTTCCTGAAGCAGCCAGAGCATTCTCAGCTGCAGCTGCTTGTGAAGCAGCTCTTGGCTGGACATTTGAAATTGGCTCCCCTGAGTACATGAGCCCGGTGCCCAGCTGCTTGGTTCTTCGCCTTCTGTGCTCTGGACAGAACTGAAGCCCAGCCATGGCTTGGAGCTTTGCCGCTCTTCAGCGTGAGCACTGCACGCAGCCACGGTGTGCTGTGCAGGGATTTTCCTTCAGCTCGACGGACAAGCATTTTCTTGCTCTTTCAGCGAGTCCAAACTGGGCATGTAGCTCTCGCTCAGCGAAATGCGTCAGGCGAGAAACACTTGCTGGAGTAGCTTTTCGCTGGGCAAGACTTTCAACACAGCACCACAATTCGGGCAAGGAGCAGCAGAAAGGAAGACCATCTTTTGGTCCTGGCACCTTCTTCTGGGCGACACGCCTATCCGCCTCTTCGCTCCCTGCAAGGCTGTAAGCTTGGCGGTGGTGCTTGCAAGTGAGAAGGCAGGTGCAGAGAGCACCGCGGTCTGCCGGCGCTGTGCAGGCTGGAAAGGAAAGAGGGCTACCACTAGGATATGCTGCAAATACAGGTTTCCACGCGACGAGGGTAAGCTCCGCGTAAGCTCGTTGACCTCAAACTGTTCTCTGTGCGAGACTTAGCTGAGAAGCTTTCCGTTCAGATTCAGGCTGCAAGGCAGACCGAATGTGCTGCTACCTAGCGCTGAGAGAGAAAGTGCAGAGGCCAGGCGTGTTTGGGCAGAGGCAGCAGCCTGGAGCATTTCTCTGCTGGCACCGTGCTCTCTGGGCGAGAAGTAGACACCGGTTCCACTCCGGCACAATGAAGGAGCAGAGCACGGAGCTGGTATGCGCATCGCCCAGGCTGCCTCTCGCTTGTGTGCGGATTCACGTTAGCACTTGAAAACAGAAAGTTCAAGCTGCGGCTACTTGTGCTGCTACCTATTTCTCTTCCAGCTTTCCCTGGAAAGAATTGTGCCCAGCTTGATGCTTTTGAGATGCAGAGATGACAGTGGCAGATGCAGCGGAGACTGGAAATACAGAGTGCAGCGGAGAGTTTCTGGTGCTTTGACGTGAGGCAAGGGGAAAGTGCAGCCCAGCAGAGGCTTTGACTTCTGGAGCCTTTTTCTTTGGCAGCAGCTGCTGCAAGTGGGCAAGGGAGCTGCGAGAGTGAAGAAGGGGACGGTCCGTCTATGTGAGAAGGAAGCTGCCGAGGCGCAGTGTGTTGTGCTCAGTTTCAAGGCTGCCTGGAGGAGGGGGGGACTTGAAGAACGCCTTCTTTCTGGACGCCTCCTTCTGGCTGTGCTCCAGCTGCATGCACTCTGCAGCACTGAAGGTTTAGGAACCTGCTGCTGGCCAGCTTGTGTCCAGGAGTGCAAGGGCTGCGCCTTCCTTCCTGAAGCAGCCAGAGCATTCTCAGCTGCAGCTGCTTGTGAAGCAGCTCTTGGCTGGACATTTGAAATTGGCTCCCCTGAGTACATGAGCCCGCTGCCCAGCTGCTTGGTTCTTCGCCTTCTGTGCTCTGGACAGAACTGAAGCCCAGCCATGGCTTGGAGCTTTGCCGCTCTTCAGCGTGAGCACTGCACGCAGCCACGGTGTGCTGTGCAGGGATTTTCCTTCAGCTCGACGGACAAGCATTTTCTTGCTCTTTCAGCGAGTCCAAACTGGGCATGTAGCTCTCGCTCAGCGAAATGCGTCAGGCGAGAAACACTTGCTGGAGTAGCTTTTCGCTGGGCAAGACTTTCAACACAGCACCACAATTCGGGCAAGGAGCAGCAGAAAGGAAGACCATCTTTTGGTCCTGGCACCTTCTTCTGGGCGACACGCCTATCCGCCTCTTCTCTCCCTGCAAGGCTGTAAGCTTGGCGGTGGTGCTTGCAAGTGAGAAGGCAGGTGCAGAGAGCACCGCGATCTGCCGGCGCTGTGCAGGCTGGAAAGGAAAGAGGGCTACCACTAGGATGTGCTGCAAATACAGGTTTCCACGCGTCGAGGGTAAGCTCCGCGTAAGCTCGTTGACCTAAAACTGTTCTCTGTGCGAGACTTAGCTGAGAAGCTTTCCGTTCAGATTCAGGCTGCAAGGCAGACCGAATGTGCTGCTACCTAGCGCTGAGAGAGAAAGTGCAGAGGCCAGGCGTGTTTGGGCAGAGGCAGCAGCCTGGAGCATTTCTCTGCCGGCACCGTGCTCTCTGGGCGAGAAGTAGACACCAGTTCCACTCCGGCACAATGAAGGAGCAGAGCACGGAGCTGGTATGCGCATCGCCCAGGCTGCCTCTCGCTTGTGTGCGGATTCACGTTAGCACTTGAAAACAGAAAGTTCAAGCTGCGGCTACTTGTGCTGCTACCTATTTCTCTTCCAGCTTTCCCTGGAAAGAATTGTGCCCATCTTGATGCTTTTGAGATGCAGAGATGACAGTGGCAGATGCAGCGGAGACTGGAAATACAGAGTGCAGCGGAGAGTTTCTGGTGCTTTGACGTGAGGCAAGGGGAAAGTGCAGCCCAGCAGAGGCTTTGACTTCTGGAGCCTTTTTCTTTGGCAGCAGCTGCTGCAAGTGGGCAAGGGAGCTGCGAGAGTGAAGAAGGGGACGGTCCGTCTATGTGAGAAGGAAGCTGCCGAGGCGCAGTGTGTTGTGCTCAGTTTCAAGGCTGCCTGGAGGAGGGGGGGACTTGAAGAACGCCTTCTTTCTGGACGCCTCCTTCTGGCTGTGCTCCAGCTGCATGCACTCTGCAGCACTGAACGTTTAGGAACCTGCTGCTGGCCAGCTTGTGTCCAGGAGTGCAAGGGCTGCGCCTTCCTTCCTGAAGCAGCCAGAGCATTCTCAGCTGCAGCTGCTTGTGAAGCAGCTCTTGGCTGGACATTTGAAATTGGCTCCCCTGAGTACATGAGCCCGCTGCCCAGCTGCTTGGTTCTTCGCCTTCTGTGCTCTGGACAGAACTGAAGCCCAGCCATGGCTTGGAGCTTTGCCGCTCTTCAGCGTGAGCACTGCACGCAGCCACGGTGTGCTGTGCAGGGATTTTCCTTCAGCTCGACGGACAAGCATTTTCTTGCTCTTTCAGCGAGTCCAAACTGGGCATGTAGCTCTCGCTCAGCGAAATGCGTCAGGCGAGAAACACTTGCTGGAGTAGCTTTTCGCTGGGCAAGACTTTCAACACAGCACCACAATTCGGGCAAGGAGCAGCAGAAAGGAAGACCATCTTTTGGTCCTGGCACCTTCTTCTGGGCGACACGCCTATCCGCCTCTTCGCTCCCTGCAAGGCTGTAAGCTTGGCGGTGGTGCTTGCAAGTGAGAAGGCAGGTGCAGAGAGCACCGCGATCTGCCGGCGCTGTGCAGGCTGGAAAGGAAAGAGGGCTACCACTAGGATGTGCTGCAAATACAGGTTTCCACGCGTCGAGGGTAAGCTCCGCGTAAGCTCGTTGACCTCAAACTGTTCTCTGTGCGAGACTTAGCTGAGAAGCTTTCCGTTCAGATTCAGGCTGCAAGGCAGACCGAATGTGCTGCTACCTAGCGCTGAGAGAGAAAGTGCAGAGGCCAGGCGTGTTTGGGCAGAGGCAGCAGCCTGGAGCATTTCTCTGCCGGCACCGTGCTCTCTGGGCGAGAAGTAGACACCGCTTCCACTCCGGCACAATGAAGGAGCAGAGCACGGAGCTGGTATGCGCATCGCCCAGGCTGCCTCTCGCTTGTGTGCGGATTCACGTTAGCACTTGAAAACAGAAAGTTCAAGCTGCGGCTACTTGTGCTGCTACCTATTTCTCTTCCAGCTTTCCCTGGAAAGAATTGTGCCCATCTTGATGCTTTTGAGATGCAGAGATGACAGTGGCAGATGCAGCGGAGACTGGAAATACAGAGTGCAGCGGAGAGTTTCTGGTGCTTTGACGTGAGGCAAGGGGAAAGTGCAGCCCAGCAGAGGCTTTGACTTCTGGAGCCTTTTTCTTTGGCAGCAGCTGCTGCAAGTGGGCAAGGGAGCTGCGAGAGTGAAGAAGGGGACGGTCCGTCTATGTGAGAAGGAAGCTGCCGAGGCGCAGTGTGTTGTGCTCAGTTTCAAGGCTGCCTGGAGGAGGGGGGGACTTGAAGAACGCCTTCTTTCTGGACGCCTCCTTCTGGCTGTGCTCCAGCTGCATGCACTCTGCAGCACTGAAGGTTTAGGAACCTGCTGCTGGCCAGCTTGTGTCCAGGAGTGCAAGGGCTGCGCCTTCCTTCCTGAAGCAGCCAGAGCATTCTCAGCTGCAGCTGCTTGTGAAGCAGCTCTTGGCTGGACATTTGAAATTGGCTCCCCTGAGTACATGAGCCCGCTGCCCAGCTGCTTGGTTCTTCGCCTTCTGTGCTCTGGACAGAACTGAAGCCCAGCCATGGCTTGGAGCTTTGCCGCTCTTCAGCGTGAGCACTGCACGCAGCCACGGTGTGCTGTGCAGGGATTTTCCTTCAGCTCGACGGACAAGCATTTTCTTGCTCTTTCAGCGAGTCCAAACTGGGCATGTAGCTCTCGCTCAGCGAAATGCGTCAGGCGAGAAACACTTGCTGGAGTAGCTTTTCGCTGGGCAAGACTTTCAACACAGCACCACAATTCGGGCAAGGAGCAGCAGAAAGGAAGACCATCTTTTGGTCCTGGCACCTTCTTCTGGGCGACACGCCTATCCGCCTCTTCGCTCCCTGCAAGGCTGTAAGCTTGGCGGTGGTGCTTGCAAGTGAGAAGGCAGGTGCAGAGAGCACCGCGATCTGCCGGCGCTGTGCAGGCTGGAAAGGAAAGAGGGCTACCACTAGGATGTGCTGCAAATACAGGTTTCCACGCGTCGAGGGTAAGCTCCGCGTAAGCTCGTTGACCTCAAACTGTTCTCTGTGCGAGACTTAGCTGAGAAGCTTTCCGTTCAGATTCAGGCTGCAAGGCAGACCGAATGTGCTGCTACCTAGCGCTGAGAGAGAAAGTGCAGAGGCCAGGCGTGTTTGGGCAGAGGCAGCAGCCTGGAGCATTTCTCTGCCGGCACCGTGCTCTCTGGGCGAGAAGTAGACACCGGTTCCACTCCGGCACAATGAAGGAGCAGAGCACGGAGCTGGTATGCGCATCGCCCAGGCTGCCTCTCGCTTGTGTGCGGATTCACGTTAGCACTTGAAAACAGAAAGTTCAAGCTGCGGCTACTTGTGCTGCTACCTATTTCTCTTCCAGCTTTCCCTGGAAAGAATTGTGCCCAGCTTGATGCTTTTGAGATGCAGAGATGACAGTGGCAGATGCAGCGGAGACTGGAAATACAGAGTGCAGCGGAGAGTTTCTGGTGCTTTGACGTGAGGCAAGGGGAAAGTGCAGCCCAGCAGAGGCTTTGACTTCTGGAGCCTTTTTCTTTGGCAGCAGCTGCTGCAAGTGGGCAAGGGAGCTGCGAGAGTGAAGAAGGGGACGGTCCGTCTATGTGAGAAGGAAGCTGCCGAGGCGCAGTGTGTTGTGCTCAGTTTCAAGGCTGCCTGGAGGAGGGGGGGACTTGAAGAACGCCTTCTTTCTGGACGCCTCCTTCTGGCTGTGCTCCAGCTGCATGCACTCTGCAGCACTGAACGTTTAGGAACCTGCTGCTGGCCAGCTTGTGTCCAGGAGTGCAAGGGCTGCGCCTTCCTTCCTGAAGCAGCCAGAGCATTCTCAGCTGCAGCTGCTTGTGAAGCAGCTCTTGGCTGGACATTTGAAATTGGCTCCCCTGAGTACATGAGCCCGCTGCCCAGCTGCTTGGTTCTTCGCCTTCTGTGCTCTGGACAGAACTGAAGCCCAGCCATGGCTTGGAGCTTTGCCGCTCTTCAGCGTGAGCACTGCACGCAGCCACGGTGTGCTGTGCAGGGATTTTCCTTCAGCTCGACGGACAAGCATTTTCTTGCTCTTTCAGCGAGTCCAAACTGGGCATGTAGCTCTCGCTCAGCGAAATGCGTCAGGCGAGAAACACTTGCTGGAGTAGCTTTTCGCTGGGCAAGACTTTCAACACAGCACCACAATTCGGGCAAGGAGCAGCAGAAAGGAAGACCATCTTTTGGTCCTGGCACCTTCTTCTGGGCGACACGCCTATCCGCCTCTTCTCTCCCTGCAAGGCTGTAAGCTTGGCGGTGGTGCTTGCAAGTGAGAAGGCAGGTGCAGAGAGCACCGCGATCTGCCGGCGCTGTGCAGGCTGGAAAGGAAAGAGGGCTACCACTAGGATGTGCTGCAAATACAGGTTTCCACGCGTCGAGGGTAAGCTCCGCGTAAGCTCGTTGACCTCAAACTGTTCTCTGTGCGAGACTTAGCTGAGAAGCTTTCCGTTCAGATTCAGGCTGCAAGGCAGACCGAATGTGCTGCTACCTAGCGCTGAGAGAGAAAGTGCAGAGGCCAGGCGTGTTTGGGCAGAGGCAGCAGCCTGGAGCATTTCTCTGCCGGCACCGTGCTCTCTGGGCGAGAAGTAGACACCGGTTCCACTCCGGCACAATGAAGGAGCAGAGCACGGAGCTGGTATGCGCATCGCCCAGGCTGCCTCTCGCTTGTGTGCGGATTCACGTTAGCACTTGAAAACAGAAAGTTCAAGCTGCGGCTACTTGTGCTGCTACCTATTTCTCTTCCAGCTTTCCCTGGAAAGAATTGTGCCCATCTTGATGCTTTTGAGATGCAGAGATGACAGTGGCAGATGCAGCGGAGACTGGAAATACAGAGTGCAGCGGAGAGTTTCTGGTGCTTTGACGTGAGGCAAGGGGAAAGTGCAGCCCAGCAGAGGCTTTGACTTCTGGAGCCTTTTTCTTTGGCAGCAGCTGCTGCAAGTGGGCAAGGGAGCTGCGAGAGTGAAGAAGGGGACGGTCCGTCTATGTGAGAAGGAAGCTGCCGAGGCGCAGTGTGTTGTGCTCAGTTTCAAGGCTGCCTGGAGGAGGGGGGGACTTGAAGAACGCCTTCTTTCTGGACGCCTCCTTCTGGCTGTGCTCCAGCTGCATGCACTCTGCAGCACTGAAGGTTTAGGAACCTGCTGCTGGCCAGCTTGTGTCCAGGAGTGCAAGGGCTGCGCCTTCCTTCCTGAAGCAGCCAGAGCATTCTCAGCTGCAGCTGCTTGTGAAGCAGCTCTTGGCTGGACATTTGAAATTGGCTCCCCTGAGTACATGAGCCCGGTGCCCAGCTGCTTGGTTCTTCGCCTTCTGTGCTCTGGACAGAACTGAAGCCCAGCCATGGCTTGGAGCTTTGCCGCTCTTCAGCGTGAGCACTGCACGCAGCCACGGTGTGCTGTGCAGGGATTTTCCTTCAGCTCGACGGACAAGCATTTTCTTGCTCTTTCAGCGAGTCCAAACTGGGCATGTAGCTCTCGCTCAGCGAAATGCGTCAGGCGAGAAACACTTGCTGGAGTAGCTTTTCGCTGGGCAAGACTTTCAACACAGCACCACAATTCGGGCAAGGAGCAGCAGAAAGGAAGACCATCTTTTGGTCCTGGCACCTTCTTCTGGGCGACACGCCTATCCGCCTCTTCGCTCCCTGCAAGGCTGTAAGCTTGGCGGTGGTGCTTGCAAGTGAGAAGGCAGGTGCAGAGAGCACCGCGGTCTGCCGGCGCTGTGCAGGCTGGAAAGGAAAGAGGGCTACCACTAGGATGTGCTGCAAATACAGGTTTCCACGCGTCGAGGGTAAGCTCCGCGTAAGCTCGTTGACCTCAAACTGTTCTCTGTGCGAGACTTAGCTGAGAAGCTTTCGGTTCAGATTCAGGCTGCAAGGCAGACCGAATGTGCTGCTACCTAGCGCTGAGAGAGAAAGTGCAGAGGCCAGGCGTGTTTGGGCAGAGGCAGCAGCCTGGAGCATTTCTCTGCCGGCACCGTGCTCTCTGGGCGAGAAGTAGACACCGGTTCCACTCCGGCACAATGAAGGAGCAGAGCACGGAGCTGGTATGCGCATCGCCCAGGCTGCCTCTCGCTTGTGTGCGGATTCACGTTAGCACTTGAAAACAGAAAGTTCAAGCTGCAGCTACTTGTGCTGCTACCTATTTCTCTTCCAGCTTTCCCTGGAAAGAATTGTGCCCATCTTGATGCTTTTGAGATGCAGAGATGACAGTGGCAGATGCAGCGGAGACTGGAAATACAGAGTGCAGCGGAGAGTTTCTGGTGCTTTGACGTGAGGCAAGGGGAAAGTGCAGCCCAGCAGAGGCTTTGACTTCTGGAGCCTTTTTCTTTGGCAGCAGCTGCTGCAAGTGGGCAAGGGAGCTGCGAGAGTGAAGAAGGGGACGGTCCGTCTATGTGAGAAGGAAGCTGCCGAGGCGCAGTGTGTTGTGCTCAGTTTCAAGGCTGCCTGGAGGAGGGGGGTACTTGAAGAACGCCTTCTTTCTGGACGCCTCCTTCTGGCTGTGCTCCAGCTGCATGCACTCTGCAGCACTGAAGGTTTAGGAACCTGCTGCTGGCCAGCTTGTGTCCAGGAGTGCAAGGGCTGCGCCTTCCTTCCTGAAGCAGCCAGAGCATTCTCAGCTGCAGCTGCTTGTGAAGCAGCTCTTGGCTGGACATTTGAAATTGGCTCCCCTGAGTACATGAGCCCGGTGCCCAGCTGCTTGGTTCTTCGCCTTCTGTGCTCTGGACAGAACTGAAGCCCAGCCATGGCTTGGAGCTTTGCCGCTCTTCAGCGTGAGCACTGCACGCAGCCACGGTGTGCTGTGCAGGGATTTTCCTTCAGCTCGACGGACAAGCATTTTCTTGCTCTTTCAGCGAGTCCAAACTGGGCATGTAGCTCTCGCTCAGCGAAATGCGTCAGGCGAGAAACACTTGCTGGAGTAGCTTTTCGCTGGGCAAGACTTTCAACACAGCACCACAATTCGGGCAAGGAGCAGCAGAAAGGAAGACCATCTTTTGGTCCTGGCACCTTCTTCTGGGCGACACGCCTATCCGCCTCTTCGCTCCCTGCAAGGCTGTAAGCTTGGCGGTGGTGCTTGCAAGTGAGAAGGCAGGTGCAGAGAGCACCGCGGTCTGCCGGCGCTGTGCAGGCTGGAAAGGAAAGAGGGCTACCACTAGGATGTGCTGCAAATACAGGTTTCCACGCGTCGAGGGTAAGCTCCGCGTAAGCTCGTTGACCTAAAACTGTTCTCTGTGCGAGACTTAGCTGAGAAGCTTTCGGTTCAGATTCAGGCTGCAAGGCAGACCGAATGTGCTGCTACCTAGCGCTGAGAGAGAAAGTGCAGAGGCCAGGCGTGTTTGGGCAGAGGCAGCAGCCTGGAGCATTTCTCTGCCGGCACCGTGCTCTCTGGGCGAGAAGTAGACACCGCTTCCACTCCGGCACAATGAAGGAGCAGAGCACGGAGCTGGTATGCGCATCGCCCAGGCTGCCTCTCGCTTGTGTGCGGATTCACGTTAGCACTTGAAAACAGAAAGTTCAAGCTGCGGCTACTTGTGCTGCTACCTATTTCTCTTCCAGCTTTCCCTGGAAAGAATTGTGCCCAGCTTGATGCTTTTGAGATGCAGAGATGACAGTGGCAGATGCAGCGGAGACTGGAAATACAGAGTGCAGCGGAGAGTTTCTGGTGCTTTGACGTGAGGCAAGGGGAAAGTGCAGCCCAGCAGAGGCTTTGACTTCTGGAGCCTTTTTCTTTGGCAGCAGCTGCTGCAAGTGGGCAAGGGAGCTGCGAGAGTGAAGAAGGGGACGGTCCGTCTATGTGAGAAGGAAGCTGCCGAGGCGCAGTGTGTTGTGCTCAGTTTCAAGGCTGCCTGGAGGAGGGGGGGACTTGAAGAACGCCTTCTTTCTGGACGCCTCCTTCTGGCTGTGCTCCAGCTGCATGCACGCTGCAGCACTGAACGTTTAGGAACCTGCTGCTGGCCAGCTTGTGTCCAGGAGTGCAAGGGCTGCGCCTTCCTTCCTGAAGCAGCCAGAGCATTCTCAGCTGCAGCTGCTTGTGAAGCAGCTCTTGGCTGGACATTTGAAATTGGCTCCCCTGAGTACATGAGCCCGCTGCCCAGCTGCTTGGTTCTTCGCCTTCTGTGCTCTGGACAGAACTGAAGCCCAGCCATGGCTTGGAGCTTTGCCGCTCTTCAGCGTGAGCACTGCACGCAGCCACGGTGTGCTGTGCAGGGATTTTCCTTCAGCTCGACGGACAAGCATTTTCTTGCTCTTTCAGCGAGTCCAAACTGGGCATGTAGCTCTCGCTCAGCGAAATGCGTCAGGCGAGAAACACTTGCTGGAGTAGCTTTTCGCTGGGCAAGACTTTCAACACAGCACCACAATTCGGGCAAGGAGCAGCAGAAAGGAAGACCATCTTTTGGTCCTGGCACCTTCTTCTGGGCGACACGCCTATCCGCCTCTTCTCTCCCTGCAAGGCTGTAAGCTTGGCGGTGGTGCTTGCAAGTGAGAAGGCAGGTGCAGAGAGCACCGCGATCTGCCGGCGCTGTGCAGGCTGGAAAGGAAAGAGGGCTACCACTAGGATGTGCTGCAAATACAGGTTCCCACGCGACGAGGGTAAGCTCCGCGTAAGCTCGTTGACCTAAAACTGTTCTCTGTGCGAGACTTAGCTGAGAAGCTTTCCGTTCAGATTCAGGCTGCAAGGCAGACCGAATGTGCTGCTACCTAGCGCTGAGAGAGAAAGTGCAGAGGCCAGGCGTGTTTGGGCAGAGGCAGCAGCCTGGAGCATTTCTCTGCCGGCACCGTGCTCTCTGGGCGAGAAGTAGACACCGCTTCCACTCCGGCACAATGAAGGAGCAGAGCACGGAGCTGGTATGCGCATCGCCCAGGCTGCCTCTCGCTTGTGTGCGGATTCACGTTAGCACTTGAAAACAGAAAGTTCAAGCTGCGGCTACTTGTGCTGCTACCTATTTCTCTTCCAGCTTTCCCTGGAAAGAATTGTGCCCAGCTTGATGCTTTTGAGATGCAGAGATGACAGTGGCAGATGCAGCGGAGACTGGAAATACAGAGTGCAGCGGAGAGTTTCTGGTGCTTTGACGTGAGGCAAGGGGAAAGTGCAGCCCAGCAGAGGCTTTGACTTCTGGAGCCTTTTTCTTTGGCAGCAGCTGCTGCAAGTGGGCAAGGGAGCTGCGAGAGTGAAGAAGGGGACGGTCCGTCTATGTGAGAAGGAAGCTGCCGAGGCGCAGTGTGTTGTGCTCAGTTTCAAGGCTGCCTGGAGGAGGGGGGGACTTGAAGAACGCCTTCTTTCTGGACGCCTCCTTCTGGCTGTGCTCCAGCTGCATGCACTCTGCAGCACTGAAGGTTTAGGAACCTGCTGCTGGCCAGCTTGTGTCCAGGAGTGCAAGGGCTGCGCCTTCCTTCCTGAAGCAGCCAGAGCATTCTCAGCTGCAGCTGCTTGTGAAGCAGCTCTTGGCTGGACATTTGAAATTGGCTCCCCTGAGTACATGAGCCCGGTGCCCAGCTGCTTGGTTCTTCGCCTTCTGTGCTCTGGACAGAACTGAAGCCCAGCCATGGCTTGGAGCTTTGCCGCTCTTCAGCGTGAGCACTGCACGCAGCCACGGTGTGCTGTGCAGGGATTTTCCTTCAGCTCGACGGACAAGCATTTTCTTGCTCTTTCAGCGAGTCCAAACTGGGCATGTAGCTCTCGCTCAGCGAAATGCGTCAGGCGAGAAACACTTGCTGGAGTAGCTTTTCGCTGGGCAAGACTTTCAACACAGCACCACAATTCGGGCAAGGAGCAGCAGAAAGGAAGACCATCTTTTGGTCCTGGCACCTTCTTCTGGGCGACACGCCTATCCGCCTCTTCGCTCCCTGCAAGGCTGTAAGCTTGGCGGTGGTGCTTGCAAGTGAGAAGGCAGGTGCAGAGAGCACCGCGGTCTGCCGGCGCTGTGCAGGCTGGAAAGGAAAGAGGGCTACCACTAGGATATGCTGCAAATACAGGTTTCCACGCGACGAGGGTAAGCTCCGCGTAAGCTCGTTGACCTCAAACTGTTCTCTGTGCGAGACTTAGCTGAGAAGCTTTCCGTTCAGATTCAGGCTGCAAGGCAGACCGAATGTGCTGCTACCTAGCGCTGAGAGAGAAAGTGCAGAGGCCAGGCGTGTTTGGGCAGAGGCAGCAGCCTGGAGCATTTCTCTGCTGGCACCGTGCTCTCTGGGCGAGAAGTAGACACCGGTTCCACTCCGGCACAATGAAGGAGCAGAGCACGGAGCTGGTATGCGCATCGCCCAGGCTGCCTCTCGCTTGTGTGCGGATTCACGTTAGCACTTGAAAACAGAAAGTTCAAGCTGCGGCTACTTGTGCTGCTACCTATTTCTCTTCCAGCTTTCCCTGGAAAGAATTGTGCCCAGCTTGATGCTTTTGAGATGCAGAGATGACAGTGGCAGATGCAGCGGAGACTGGAAATACAGAGTGCAGCGGAGAGTTTCTGGTGCTTTGACGTGAGGCAAGGGGAAAGTGCAGCCCAGCAGAGGCTTTGACTTCTGGAGCCTTTTTCTTTGGCAGCAGCTGCTGCAAGTGGGCAAGGGAGCTGCGAGAGTGAAGAAGGGGACGGTCCGTCTATGTGAGAAGGAAGCTGCCGAGGCGCAGTGTGTTGTGCTCAGTTTCAAGGCTGCCTGGAGGAGGGGGGGACTTGAAGAACGCCTTCTTTCTGGACGCCTCCTTCTGGCTGTGCTCCAGCTGCATGCACTCTGCAGCACTGAAGGTTTAGGAACCTGCTGCTGGCCAGCTTGTGTCCAGGAGTGCAAGGGCTGCGCCTTCCTTCCTGAAGCAGCCAGAGCATTCTCAGCTGCAGCTGCTTGTGAAGCAGCTCTTGGCTGGACATTTGAAATTGGCTCCCCTGAGTACATGAGCCCGGTGCCCAGCTGCTTGGTTCTTCGCCTTCTGTGCTCTGGACAGAACTGAAGCCCAGCCATGGCTTGGAGCTTTGCCGCTCTTCAGCGTGAGCACTGCACGCAGCCACGGTGTGCTGTGCAGGGATTTTCCTTCAGCTCGACGGACAAGCATTTTCTTGCTCTTTCAGCGAGTCCAAACTGGGCATGTAGCTCTCGCTCAGCGAAATGCGTCAGGCGAGAAACACTTGCTGGAGTAGCTTTTCGCTGGGCAAGACTTTCAACACAGCACCACAATTCGGGCAAGGAGCAGCAGAAAGGAAGACCATCTTTTGGTCCTGGCACCTTCTTCTGGGCGACACGCCTATCCGCCTCTTCGCTCCCTGCAAGGCTGTAAGCTTGGCGGTGGTGCTTGCAAGTGAGAAGGCAGGTGTAGAGAGCACCGCGATCTGCCGGCGCTGTGCAGGCTGGAAAGGAAAGAGGGCTACCACTAGGATGTGCTGCAAATACAGGTTTCCACGCGACGAGGGTAAGCTCCGCGTAAGCTCGTTGACCTCAAACTGTTCTCTGTGCGAGACTTAGCTGAGAAGCTTTCGGTTCAGATTCAGGCTGCAAGGCAGACCGAATGTGCTGCTACCTAGCGCTGAGAGAGAAAGTGCAGAGGAGCCCAGGCGTGTTTGGGCAGAGGCAGCAGCCTGGAGCATTTCTCTGCTGGCACCGTGCTCTCTGGGCGAGAAGTAGACACCGCTTCCACTCCGGCACAATGAAGGAGCAGAGCACGGAGCTGGTATGCGCATCGCCCAGGCTGCCTCTCGCTTGTGTGCGGATTCACGTTAGCACTTGAAAACAGAAAGTTCAAGCTGCGGCTACTTGTGCTGCTACCTATTTCTCTTCCAGCTTTCCCTGGAAAGAATTGTGCCCAGCTTGATGCTTTTGAGATGCAGAGATGACAGTGGCAGATGCAGCGGAGACTGGAAATACAGAGTGCAGCGGAGAGTTTCTGGTGCTTTGACGTGAGGCAAGGGGAAAGTGCAGCCCAGCAGAGGCTTTGACTTCTGGAGCCTTTTTCTTTGGCAGCAGCTGCTGCAAGTGGGCAAGGGAGCTGCGAGAGTGAAGAAGGGGACGGTCCGTCTATGTGAGAAGGAAGCTGCCGAGGCGCAGTGTGTTGTGCTCAGTTTCAAGGCTGCCTGGAGGAGGGGGGGACTTGAAGAACGCCTTCTTTCTGGACGCCTCCTTCTGGCTGTGCTCCAGCTGCATGCACTCTGCAGCACTGAACGTTTAGGAACCTGCTGCTGGCCAGCTTGTGTCCAGGAGTGCAAGGGCTGCGCCTTCCTTCCTGAAGCAGCCAGAGCATTCTCAGCTGCAGCTGCTTGTGAAGCAGCTCTTGGCTGGACATTTGAAATTGGCTCCCCTGAGTACATGAGCCCGGTGCCCAGCTGCTTGGTTCTTCGCCTTCTGTGCTCTGGACAGAACTGAAGCCCAGCCATGGCTTGGAGCTTTGCCGCTCTTCAGCGTGAGCACTGCACGCAGCCACGGTGTGCTGTGCAGGGATTTTCCTTCAGCTCGACGGACAAGCATTTTCTTGCTCTTTCAGCGAGTCCAAACTGGGCATGTAGCTCTCGCTCAGCGAAATGCGTCAGGCGAGAAACACTTGCTGGAGTAGCTTTTCGCTGGGCAAGACTTTCAACACAGCACCACAATTCGGGCAAGGAGCAGCAGAAAGGAAGACCATCTTTTGGTCCTGGCACCTTCTTCTGGGCGACACGCCTATCCGCCTCTTCGCTCCCTGCAAGGCTGTAAGCTTGGCGGTGGTGCTTGCAAGTGAGAAGGCAGGTGCAGAGAGCACCGCGATCTGCCGGCGCTGTGCAGGCTGGAAAGGAAAGAGGGCTACCACTAGGATGTGCTGCAAATACAGGTTTCCACGCGACGAGGGTAAGCTCCGCGTAAGCTCGTTGACCTAAAACTGTTCTCTGTGCGAGACTTAGCTGAGAAGCTTTCCGTTCAGATTCAGGCTGCAAGGCAGACCGAATGTGCTGCTACCTAGCGCTGAGAGAGAAAGTGCAGAGGCCAGGCGTGTTTGGGCAGAGGCAGCAGCCTGGAGCATTTCTCTGCCGGCACCGTGCTCTCTGGGCGAGAAGTAGACACCGGTTCCACTCCGGCACAATGAAGGAGCAGAGCACGGAGCTGGTATGCGCATCGCCCAGGCTGCCTCTCGCTTGTGTGCGGATTCACGTTAGCACTTGAAAACAGAAAGTTCAAGCTGCGGCTACTTGTGCTGCTACCTATTTCTCTTCCAGCTTTCCCTGGAAAGAATTGTGCCCAGCTTGATGCTTTTGAGATGCAGAGATGACAGTGGCAGATGCAGCGGAGACTGGAAATACAGAGTGCAGCGGAGAGTTTCTGGTGCTTTGACGTGAGGCAAGGGGAAAGTGCAGCCCAGCAGAGGCTTTGACTTCTGGAGCCTTTTTCTTTGGCAGCAGCTGCTGCAAGTGGGCAAGGGAGCTGCGAGAGTGAAGAAGGGGACGGTCCGTCTATGTGAGAAGGAAGCTGCCGAGGCGCAGTGTGTTGTGCTCAGTTTCAAGGCTGCCTGGAGGAGGGGGGGACTTGAAGAACGCCTTCTTTCTGGACGCCTCCTTCTGGCTGTGCTCCAGCTGCATGCACTCTGCAGCACTGAAGGTTTAGGAACCTGCTGCTGGCCAGCTTGTGTCCAGGAGTGCAAGGGCTGCGCCTTCCTTCCTGAAGCAGCCAGAGCATTCTCAGCTGCAGCTGCTTGTGAAGCAGCTCTTGGCTGGACATTTGAAATTGGCTCCCCTGAGTACATGAGCCCGGTGCCCAGCTGCTTGGTTCTTCGCCTTCTGTGCTCTGGACAGAACTGAAGCCCAGCCATGGCTTGGAGCTTTGCCGCTCTTCAGCGTGAGCACTGCACGCAGCCACGGTGTGCTGTGCAGGGATTTTCCTTCAGCTCGACGGACAAGCATTTTCTTGCTCTTTCAGCGAGTCCAAACTGGGCATGTAGCTCTCGCTCAGCGAAATGCGTCAGGCGAGAAACACTTGCTGGAGTAGCTTTTCGCTGGGCAAGACTTTCAACACAGCACCACAATTCGGGCAAGGAGCAGCAGAAAGGAAGACCATCTTTTGGTCCTGGCACCTTCTTCTGGGCGACACGCCTATCCGCCTCTTCGCTCCCTGCAAGGCTGTAAGCTTGGCGGTGGTGCTTGCAAGTGAGAAGGCAGGTGCAGAGAGCACCGCGATCTGCCGGCGCTGTGCAGGCTGGAAAGGAAAGAGGGCTACCACTAGGATGTGCTGCAAATACAGGTTTCCACGCGACGAGGGTAAGCTCCGCGTAAGCTCGTTGACCTCAAACTGTTCTCTGTGCGAGACTTAGCTGAGAAGCTTTCGGTTCAGATTCAGGCTGCAAGGCAGACCGAATGTGCTGCTACCTAGCGCTGAGAGAGAAAGTGCAGAGGAGCCCAGGCGTGTTTGGGCAGAGGCAGCAGCCTGGAGCATTTCTCTGCCGGCACCGTGCTCTCTGGGCGAGAAGTAGACACCGCTTCCACTCCGGCACAATGAAGGAGCAGAGCACGGAGCTGGTATGCGCATCGCCCAGGCTGCCTCTCGCTTGTGTGCGGATTCACGTTAGCACTTGAAAACAGAAAGTTCAAGCTGCGGCTACTTGTGCTGCTACCTATTTCTCTTCCAGCTTTCCCTGGAAAGAATTGTGCCCAGCTTGATGCTTTTGAGATGCAGAGATGACAGTGGCAGATGCAGCGGAGACTGGAAATACAGAGTGCAGCGGAGAGTTTCTGGTGCTTTGACGTGAGGCAAGGGGAAAGTGCAGCCCAGCAGAGGCTTTGACTTCTGGAGCCTTTTTCTTTGGCAGCAGCTGCTGCAAGTGGGCAAGGGAGCTGCGAGAGTGAAGAAGGGGACGGTCCGTCTATGTGAGAAGGAAGCTGCCGAGGCGCAGTGTGTTGTGCTCAGTTTCAAGGCTGCCTGGAGGAGGGGGGGACTTGAAGAACGCCTTCTTTCTGGACGCCTCCTTCTGGCTGTGCTCCAGCTGCATGCACTCTGCAGCACTGAACGTTTAGGAACCTGCTGCTGGCCAGCTTGTGTCCAGGAGTGCAAGGGCTGCGCCTTCCTTCCTGAAGCAGCCAGAGCATTCTCAGCTGCAGCTGCTTGTGAAGCAGCTCTTGGCTGGACATTTGAAATTGGCTCCCCTGAGTACATGAGCCCGGTGCCCAGCTGCTTGGTTCTTCGCCTTCTGTGCTCTGGACAGAACTGAAGCCCAGCCATGGCTTGGAGCTTTGCCGCTCTTCAGCGTGAGCACTGCACGCAGCCACGGTGTGCTGTGCAGGGATTTTCCTTCAGCTCGACGGACAAGCATTTTCTTGCTCTTTCAGCGAGTCCAAACTGGGCATGTAGCTCTCGCTCAGCGAAATGCGTCAGGCGAGAAACACTTGCTGGAGTAGCTTTTCGCTGGGCAAGACTTTCAACACAGCACCACAATTCGGGCAAGGAGCAGCAGAAAGGAAGACCATCTTTTGGTCCTGGCACCTTCTTCTGGGCGACACGCCTATCCGCCTCTTCGCTCCCTGCAAGGCTGTAAGCTTGGCGGTGGTGCTTGCAAGTGAGAAGGCAGGTGTAGAGAGCACCGCGATCTGCCGGCGCTGTGCAGGCTGGAAAGGAAAGAGGGCTACCACTAGGATGTGCTGCAAATACAGGTTTCCACGCGACGAGGGTAAGCTCCGCGTAAGCTCGTTGACCTCAAACTGTTCTCTGTGCGAGACTTAGCTGAGAAGCTTTCCGTTCAGATTCAGGCTGCAAGGCAGACCGAATGTGCTGCTACCTAGCGCTGAGAGAGAAAGTGCAGAGGAGCCCAGGCGTGTTTGGGCAGAGGCAGCAGCCTGGAGCATTTCTCTGCCGGCACCGTGCTCTCTGGGCGAGAAGTAGACACCGCTTCCACTCCGGCACAATGAAGGAGCAGAGCACGGAGCTGGTATGCGCATCGCCCAGGCTGCCTCTCGCTTGTGTGCGGATTCACGTTAGCACTTGAAAACAGAAAGTTCAAGCTGCGGCTACTTGTGCTGCTACCTATTTCTCTTCCAGCTTTCCCTGGAAAGAATTGTGCCCATCTTGATGCTTTTGAGATGCAGAGATGACAGTGGCAGATGCAGCGGAGACTGGAAATACAGAGTGCAGCGGAGAGTTTCTGGTGCTTTGACGTGAGGCAAGGGGAAAGTGCAGCCCAGCAGAGGCTTTGACTTCTGGAGCCTTTTTCTTTGGCAGCAGCTGCTGCAAGTGGGCAAGGGAGCTGCGAGAGTGAAGAAGGGGACGGTCCGTCTATGTGAGAAGGAAGCTGCCGAGGCGCAGTGTGTTGTGCTCAGTTTCAAGGCTGCCTGGAGGAGGGGGGTACTTGAAGAACGCCTTCTTTCTGGACGCCTCCTTCTGGCTGTGCTCCAGCTGCATGCACTCTGCAGCACTGAACGTTTAGGAACCTGCTGCTGGCCAGCTTGTGTCCAGGAGTGCAAGGGCTGCGCCTTCCTTCCTGAAGCAGCCAGAGCATTCTCAGCTGCAGCTGCTTGTGAAGCAGCTCTTGGCTGGACATTTGAAATTGGCTCCCCTGAGTACATGAGCCCGGTGCCCAGCTGCTTGGTTCTTCGCCTTCTGTGCTCTGGACAGAACTGAAGCCCAGCCATGGCTTGGAGCTTTGCCGCTCTTCAGCGTGAGCACTGCACGCAGCCACGGTGTGCTGTGCAGGGATTTTCCTTCAGCTCGACAGACAAGCATTTTCTTGCTCTTTCAGCGAGTCCAAACTGTGCATGTAGCTCTCGCTCAGCGAAATGCGTCAGGCGAGAAACACTTGCTGGAGTAGCTTTTCGCTGGGCAAGACTTTCAACACAGCACCACAATTCGGGCAAGGAGCAGCAGAAAGGAAGACCATCTTTTGGTCCTGGCACCTTCTTCTGGGCGACACGCCTATCCGCCTCTTCGCTCCCTGCAAGGCTGTAAGCTTGGCGGTGGTGCTTGCAAGTGAGAAGGCAGGTGCAGAGAGCACCGCGATCTGCCGGCGCTGTGCAGGCTGGAAAGGAAAGAGGGCTACCACTAGGATGTGCTGCAAATACAGGTTTCCACGCGACGAGGGTAAGCTCCGCGTAAGCTCGTTGACCTAAAACTGTTCTCTGTGCGAGACTTAGCTGAGAAGCTTTCGGTTCAGATTCAGGCTGCAAGGCAGACCGAATGTGCTGCTACCTAGCGCTGAGAGAGAAAGTGCAGAGTAGCCCAGGCGTGTTTGGGCAGAGGCAGCAGCCTGGAGCATTTCTCTGCTGGCACCGTGCTCTCTGGGCGAGAAGTAGACACCGGTTCCACTCCGGCACAATGAAGGAGCAGAGCACGGAGCTGGTATGCGCATCGCCCAGGCTGCCTCTCGCTTGTGTGCGGATTCACGTTAGCACTTGAAAACAGAAAGTTCAAGCTGCGGCTACTTGTGCTGCTACCTATTTCTCTTCCAGCTTTCCCTGGAAAGAATTGTGCCCAGCTTGATGCTTTTGAGATGCAGAGATGACAGTGGCAGATGCAGCGGAGACTGGAAATACAGAGTGCAGCGGAGAGTTTCTGGTGCTTTGACGTGAGGCAAGGGGAAAGTGCAGCCCAGCAGAGGCTTTGACTTCTGGAGCCTTTTTCTTTGGCAGCAGCTGCTGCAAGTGGGCAAGGGAGCTGCGAGAGTGAAGAAGGGGACGGTCCGTCTATGTGAGAAGGAAGCTGCCGAGGCGCAGTGTGTTGTGCTCAGTTTCAAGGCTGCCTGGAGGAGGGGGGGACTTGAAGAACGCCTTCTTTCTGGACGCCTCCTTCTGGCTGTGCTCCAGCTGCATGCACTCTGCAGCACTGAAGGTTTAGGAACCTGCTGCTGGCCAGCTTGTGTCCAGGAGTGCAAGGGCTGCGCCTTCCTTCCTGAAGCAGCCAGAGCATTCTCAGCTGCAGCTGCTTGTGAAGCAGCTCTTGGCTGGACATTTGAAATTGGCTCCCCTGAGTACATGAGCCCGCTGCCCAGCTGCTTGGTTCTTCGCCTTCTGTGCTCTGGACAGAACTGAAGCCCAGCCATGGCTTGGAGCTTTGCCGCTCTTCAGCGTGAGCACTGCACGCAGCCACGGTGTGCTGTGCAGGGATTTTCCTTCAGCTCGACGGACAAGCATTTTCTTGCTCTTTCAGCGAGTCCAAACTGGGCATGTAGCTCTCGCTCAGCGAAATGCGTCAGGCGAGAAACACTTGCTGGAGTAGCTTTTCGCTGGGCAAGACTTTCAACACAGCACCACAATTCGGGCAAGGAGCAGCAGAAAGGAAGACCATCTTTTGGTCCTGGCACCTTCTTCTGGGCGACACGCCTATCCGCCTCTTCGCTCCCTGCAAGGCTGTAAGCTTGGCGGTGGTGCTTGCAAGTGAGAAGGCAGGTGCAGAGAGCACCGCGATCTGCCGGCGCTGTGCAGGCTGGAAAGGAAAGAGGGCTACCACTAGGATGTGCTGCAAATACAGGTTTCCACGCGACGAGGGTAAGCTCCGCGTAAGCTCGTTGACCTCAAACTGTTCTCTGTGCGAGACTTAGCTGAGAAGCTTTCCGTTCAGATTCAGGCTGCAAGGCAGACCGAATGTGCTGCTACCTAGCGCTGAGAGAGAAAGTGCAGAGGCCAGGCGTGTTTGGGCAGAGGCAGCAGCCTGGAGCATTTCTCTGCAGGCACCGTGCTCTCTGGGCGAGAAGTAGACACCGCTTCCACTCCGGCACAATGAAGGAGCAGAGCACGGAGCTGGTATGCGCATCGCCCAGGCTGCCTCTCGCTTGTGTGCGGATTCACGTTAGCACTTGAAAACAGAAAGTTCAAGCTGCGGCTACTTGTGCTGCTACCTATTTCTCTTCCAGCTTTCCCTGGAAAGAATTGTGCCCAGCTTGATGCTTTTGAGATGCAGAGATGACAGTGGCAGATGCAGCGGAGACTGGAAATACAGAGTGCAGCGGAGAGTTTCTGGTGCTTTGACGTGAGGCAAGGGGAAAGTGCAGCCCAGCAGAGGCTTTGACTTCTGGAGCCTTTTTCTTTGGCAGCAGCTGCTGCAAGTGGGCAAGGGAGCTGCGAGAGTGAAGAAGGGGACGGTCCGTCTATGTGAGAAGGAAGCTGCCGAGGCGCAGTGTGTTGTGCTCAGTTTCAAGGCTGCCTGGAGGAGGGGGGGACTTGAAGAACGCCTTCTTTCTGGACGCCTCCTTCTGGCTGTGCTCCAGCTGCATGCACTCTGCAGCACTGAAGGTTTAGGAACCTGCTGCTGGCCAGCTTGTGTCCAGGAGTGCAAGGGCTGCGCCTTCCTTCCTGAAGCAGCCAGAGCATTCTCAGCTGCAGCTGCTTGTGAAGCAGCTCTTGGCTGGACATTTGAAATTGGCTCCCCTGAGTACATGAGCCCGGTGCCCAGCTGCTTGGTTCTTCGCCTTCTGTGCTCTGGACAGAACTGAAGCCCAGCCATGGCTTGGAGCTTTGCCGCTCTTCAGCGTGAGCACTGCACGCAGCCACGGTGTGCTGTGCAGGGATTTTCCTTCAGCTCGACGGACAAGCATTTTCTTGCTCTTTCAGCGAGTCCAAACTGGGCATGTAGCTCTCGCTCAGCGAAATGCGTCAGGCGAGAAACACTTGCTGGAGTAGCTTTTCGCTGGGCAAGACTTTCAACACAGCACCACAATTCGGGCAAGGAGCAGCAGAAAGGAAGACCATCTTTTGGTCCTGGCACCTTCTTCTGGGCGACACGCCTATCCGCCTCTTCGCTCCCTGCAAGGCTGTAAGCTTGGCGGTGGTGCTTGCAAGTGAGAAGGCAGGTGCAGAGAGCACCGCGATCTGCCGGCGCTGTGCAGGCTGGAAAGGAAAGAGGGCTACCACTAGGATGTGCTGCAAATACAGGTTTCCACGCGACGAGGGTAAGCTCCGCGTAAGCTCGTTGACCTCAAACTGTTCTCTGTGCGAGACTTAGCTGAGAAGCTTTCCGTTCAGATTCAGGCTGCAAGGCAGACCGAATGTGCTGCTACCTAGCGCTGAGAGAGAAAGTGCAGAGGCCAGGCGTGTTTGGGCAGAGGCAGCAGCCTGGAGCATTTCTCTGCTGGCACCGTGCTCTCTGGGCGAGAAGTAGACACCGGTTCCACTCCGGCACAATGAAGGAGCAGAGCACGGAGCTGGTATGCGCATCGCCCAGGCTGCCTCTCGCTTGTGTGCGGATTCACGTTAGCACTTGAAAACAGAAAGTTCAAGCTGCGGCTACTTGTGCTGCTACCTATTTCTCTTCCAGCTTTCCCTGGAAAGAATTGTGCCCAGCTTGATGCTTTTGAGATGCAGAGATGACAGTGGCAGATGCAGCGGAGACTGGAAATACAGAGTGCAGCGGAGAGTTTCTGGTGCTTTGACGTGAGGCAAGGGGAAAGTGCAGCCCAGCAGAGGCTTTGACTTCTGGAGCCTTTTTCTTTGGCAGCAGCTGCTGCAAGTGGGCAAGGGAGCTGCGAGAGTGAAGAAGGGGACGGTCCGTCTATGTGAGAAGGAAGCTGCCGAGGCGCAGTGTGTTGTGCTCAGTTTCAAGGCTGCCTGGAGGAGGGGGGGACTTGAAGAACGCCTTCTTTCTGGACGCCTCCTTCTGGCTGTGCTCCAGCTGCATGCACTCTGCAGCACTGAAGGTTTAGGAACCTGCTGCTGGCCAGCTTGTGTCCAGGAGTGCAAGGGCTGCGCCTTCCTTCCTGAAGCAGCCAGAGCATTCTCAGCTGCAGCTGCTTGTGAAGCAGCTCTTGGCTGGACATTTGAAATTGGCTCCCCTGAGTACATGAGCCCGGTGCCCAGCTGCTTGGTTCTTCGCCTTCTGTGCTCTGGACAGAACTGAAGCCCAGCCATGGCTTGGAGCTTTGCCGCTCTTCAGCGTGAGCACTGCACGCAGCCACGGTGTGCTGTGCAGGGATTTTCCTTCAGCTCGACGGACAAGCATTTTCTTGCTCTTTCAGCGAGTCCAACTGGGCATGTAGCTCTCGCTCAGCGAAATGCGTCAGGCGAGAAACACTTGCTGGAGTAGCTTTTCGCTGGGCAAGACTTTCAACACAGCACCACAATTCGGGCAAGGAGCAGCAGAAAGGAAGACCATCTTTTGGTCCTGCACCTTCTTCTGGGCGACACGCCTATCCGCCTCTTCGCTCCCTGCAAGGCTGTAAGCTTGGCGGTGGTGCTTGCAAGTGAGAAGGCAGGTGCAGAGAGCACCGCGATCTGCCGGCGCTGTGCAGGCTGGAAAGGAAAGAGGGCTACCACTAGGATGTGCTGCAAATACAGGTTTCCACGCGACGAGGGTAAGCTCCGCGTAAGCTCGTTGACCTAAAACTGTTCTCTGTGCGAGACTTAGCTGAGAAGCTTTCCGTTCAGATTCAGGCTGCAAGGCAGACCGAATGTGCTGCTACCTAGCGCTGAGAGAGAAAGTGCAGAGTAGCCCAGGCGTGTTTGGGCAGAGGCAGCAGCCTGGAGCATTTCTCTGCTGGCACCGTGCTCTCTGGGCGAGAAGTAGACACCGGTTCCACTCCGGCACAATGAAGGAGCAGAGCACGGAGCTGGTATGCGCATCGCCCAGGCTGCCTCTCGCTTGTGTGCGGATTCACGTTAGCACTTGAAAACAGAAAGTTCAAGCTGCGGCTACTTGTGCTGCTACCTATTTCTCTTCCAGCTTTCCCTGGAAAGAATGTGCCCAGCTTGATGCTTTGAGATGCAGAGATGACAGTGGCAGATGCAGCGGAGACTGGAAATACAGAGTGCAGCGGAGAGTTTCTGGTGCTTTGACGTGAGGCAAGGGAAAGTGCAGCCCAGCAGAGGCTTTGACTTCTGGAGCCTTTTTCTTTGGCAGCAGCTGCTGCAAGTGGGCAAGGGAGCTGCGAGAGTGAAGAAGGGGACGGTCCGTCTATGTGAGAAGGAAGCTGCCGAGGCGCAGTGTGTTGTGCTCAGTTTCAAGGCTGCTGGAGGAGGGGGGGACTTGAAGAACGCCTTCTTTCTGGACGCCTCCTTCTGGCTGTGCTCCAGCTGCATGCACTCTGCAGCACTGAACGTTTAGGAACCTGCTGCTGGCCAGCTTGTGTCCAGGAGTGCAAGGGCTGCGCCTTCCTTCCTGAGCAGCCAGAGCATTCTCAGCTGCAGCTGCTTGTGAAGCAGCTCTTGGCTGGACATTTGAAATTGGCTCCCCTGAGTACATGAGCCCGGTGCCCAGCTGCTTGGTTCTTCGCCTTCTGTGCTCTGGACAGAACTGAAGCCCAGCCATGGCTTGGAGCTTGCCGCTCTTCAGCGTGAGCACTGCACGCAGCCACGGTGTGCTGTGCAGGGATTTTCCTTCAGCTCGACGGACAAGCATTTTCTTGCTCTTTCAGCGAGTCCAAACTGGGCATGTAGCTCTCGCTCAGCGAAATGCGTCAGGCGAGAAACACTTGCTGGAGTAGCTTTTCGCTGGGCAAGACTTTCAACACAGCACCACAATTCGGGCAAGGAGCAGCAGAAAGGAAGACCATCTTTTGGTCCTGGCACCTTCTTCTGGGCGACACGCCTATCCGCCTCTTCGCTCCCTGCAAGGCTGTAAGCTTGGCGGTGGTGCTTGCAAGTGAGAAGGCAGGTGCAGAGAGCACCGCGATCTGCCGGCGCTGTGCAGGCTGGAAAGGAAAGAGGGCTACCACTAGGATGTGCTGCAAATACAGGTTTCCACGCGACGAGGGTAAGCTCCGCGTAAGCTCGTTGACCTAAACTGTTCTCTGTGCGAGACTTAGCTGAGAAGCTTTCCGTTCAGATTCAGGCTGCAAGGCAGACCGAATGTGCTGCTACCTAGCGCTGAGAGAGAAGTGCAGGAGGCCAGGCGTGTTTGGGCAGAGGCAGCAGCCTGGAGCATTTCTCTGCCGGCACCGTGCTCTCTGGGCGAGAAGTAGACACCGGTTCCACTCCGGCACAATGAAGGAGCAGAGCACTGAGCTGGTATGCGCATCGCCCAGGCTGCCTCTCGCTTGTGGCGGATTCACGTTAGCACTTGAAAACAGAAAGTTCCAAGCTGCGGCTACTTGTGCTGCTACCTATTTCTCTTCCAGCTTTCCCTGGAAAGATATTGTGCCCAGCTTGATGCTTTTGAGATGCAGAGATGACAGGGCAGATGCAGCGGAGACTGGAAATACAGAGTGCAGCGGAGAGTTTCTGGTGCTTTGACGTGAGGCAAGGGGAAAGTGCAGCCCAGCAGAGGCTTTGACTTCTGGAGCTTTTTCTTTGGCAGCAGCTGCTGCAAGGGTGGGCAAGGGAGCTGCGAGAGAGTGAAGAAGGGGACGGTCCGTCTATGTGAGAAGGAAGCTGCCGAGCGCAGTGTGTGTGTGCTCAGTTTCAAGGCTGCCTGGAGGAGGGGGGGACTTGAAGAACGCCTTCTTTCTGGACGCCTCTTCTGGCTGTGCTCCAGCTGCATGCACTCTGCAGCACTGAAGGGTTTAGGAACCTGCTGCTGGCCAGCTTGTGTCCAGGAGTGCAAGGGCTGCGCCTTCCTTCCTGAAGCAGCCAGAGCATTCTCAGCTGCAGCTGCTTGTGAAGCAGCTCTTGGGCTGGACATTTGAAATTGGCTCCCCTGAGTACATGAGCCCGGTGCCCAGCTGCATGGTTCTTCGCCTTCTGTGCTCTGGACAGAACTGAAGCCCAGCATATGGCTTGGAGCTTTGCCGCTCTTCAGCGTGAGCACTGCACGCAGCCACGGTGTGCTGTGCAGGGATTTTCCTTCAGCTCGACGGACAAGCATTTTCTTGCTCTTTCAGCGAGTCCAAACTGGGCATGTAGCTCTCGCTCAGCGAAATGCGTCAGGCGAGAACACTTGCTGGAGTAGCTTTTCGCTGGCAAGACTTTCAACACAGCACCACAATTCGGGCAAGGAGCAGCAGAAAGGAAGACCATCTTTTGGTCCTGGCACCTTCTTCTGGGGCGACACGCCTATCCGCCTCTTCGCTCCTGCAAAGGCTGTAAGCTTGGCGGTGGTGCTTGCAAGTGAGAAGGCAGGTGCAGAGAGCACCGCGATCTGCCGGCGCTGTGCAGGCTGGAAAGGAAAGAGGGCTACCACTAGGATGTGCTGCAAATACAGGTTTCCACGCGACGAGGGTAAGCTCCGCGTAAGCTCGTTGACCTCAAACTGTTCTCTGTGCGAGACTTAGCTGAGAAGCTTTCGGTTCAGATTCAGGCTGCAAGGCAGACCGAATGTGCTGCTACCTAGCGCTGAGAGAGAAAGTGCAGAGGAGCCCAGGCGTGTTTGGGCAGAGGCAGCAGCCTGGAGCATTTCTCTGCCGGCACCGTGCTCTTGGGCGAGAAGTAGACACCGCTTCCACTCCGGCACAATGAAGGAGCAGAGCACGGAGCTGGTATGCGCATCGCCCAGGCTGCCTCTCGCTTGTGTGCGGATTCACGTTAGCACTTAGAAAACAGAAAGTTCAAGCTGCGGCTACTTGTGCTGCTACCTATTTCTCTTCCAGCTTTCCCTGGAAAGAATTGTGCCCAGCTTGATGCTTTTGAGATGCAGAGATGACAGTGGCAGATGCAGCGGAGACTGGAAATACAGAGTGCAGCGGAGAGTTTCTGGTGCTTTGACGTGAGGCAAGGGGGAAAGTGCAGCCAGCAGAGGCTTTGACTTCTGGAGCCTTTTTCTTTGGCAGCAGCTGCTGCAGTGGGCAAGGGAGCTGCGAGAGTGAAGAAGGGGACGGGTCCGTCTATGTGAGAAGGAAGCTGCCGAGGCGCAGTGTGTTGTGCTCAGTTTCAAGGCTGCCTGGAGGAGGGGGGACTTGAAGAACGCCTTCTTTCTGGACGCCTCCTTCTGGCTGTGCTCCAGCTGCATGCACTCTGCAGCACTGAACGTTTAGGAACCTGCTGCTGGCCAGCTTGTGTCCAGGAGTGCAAGGGCTGCGCCTTCCTTCTGAAGCAGCCAGAGCATTCTCAGCTGCAGCTGCTTGTGAAGCAGCTCTTGGCTGGACATTTGAAATTGGCTCCCCTGAGTACATGAGCCCGGTGCCCAGCTGCTTGGTTCTTCGCCTTCTGTGCTCTGGACAGAACTGAAGCCCAGCCATGGCTTGGAGCTTTGCCGCTCTTCAGCGTGAGCACTGCACGCAGCCACGGTGTGCTGTGCAGGGATTTTCCTTCAGCTCGACGGACAAGCATTTTCTTGCTCTTTCAGCGAGTCCAAACTGGGCATGTAGCTCTCGCTCAGCGAATGCGTCAGGCGAGAAACACTTGCTGGAGTAGCTTTTCGCTGGGCAAGACTTTCAACACAGCACCACAATTCGGGGCAAGGAGCAGCAGAAAGGAAGACCATCTTTTGGTCCTGGCACCTTCTTCTGGGCGACACGCCTATCCGCCTCTTCGCTCCCTGCAAGGCTGTAAGCTTGGCGGTGGTGCTTGCAAGTGAGAAGGCAGGTGCAGAGAGCACCGCGATCTGCCGGCGCTGTGCAGGCTGGAAAGGAAAGAGGGGCTACCACTAGGATGTGCTGCAAATACAGGTTTCCACGCGACGAGGGTAAGCTCCGCGTAAGCTCGTGACCTAAAACTGTTCTCTGTGCGAGACTTAGCTGAGAAGCTTTCCGTTCAGATTCAGGCTGCAAGGCAGACCGAATGTGCTGCTACCTAGCGCTGAGGGAGAGAAAGTGCAGAGGCCAGGCGTGTTTGGGCAGAGGCAGCAGCCTGGAGCATTTCTCTGCCGGCACCGTGCATCTCTGGGCGAGAAGTAGACACCGGTTCCACTCCGGCACAATGAAGGAGCAGAGCACGGAGCTGGTGATGCGCATCGCCCAGGCTGCCTCTCGCTTGTGTGCGGATTCACGTTAGCACTTGAAAACAGGAAAGTTCTGCTGCGGCTACTTGTGCTGCTACCTATTTCTCTTCCAGCTTTCCCTGGAAAGAATTGTGCCCAGCTTGATGCTTTTGAGATGCAGAGATGACAGTGGCAGATGCAGCGGAGACTGGAAATACAGAGTGCAGCGGAGAGTTTCTGGTGCTTTGACGTGAGGCAAGGGGAAAGTGGCAGCCCAGCAGAGGCTTTGACTTCTGGAGCCTTTTTCTTTGGCAGCAGCTGCTGCAAGTGGGCAAGGGAGCTGCGAGAGTGAAGAAGGGGACGGTCCGTCTATGTGAGAAGGAAGCTGCCGAGGCGCAGTGTGTTGTGCTCAGTTTCAAGGCTGCCTGGAGGAGGGGGGGACTTGAAGAACGCCTTCTTTCTGGACGCCTCCTTCTGGCTGTGCTCCAGCTGCATGCACTCTGCAGCACTGAAGGTTTAGGAACCTGCTGCTGGCCAGCTTGTGTCCAGGAGTGCAAGGGCTGCGCCTTCCTTCCTGAAGCAGCCAGAGCATTCTCAGCTGCAGCTGCTTGTGAAGCAGCTCTTGGCTGGACATTTGAAATTGGCTCCCCTGAGTACATGAGCCCGGTGCCCAGCTGCTTGGTTCTTCGCCTTCTGTGCTCTGGACAGAACTGAAGCCCAGCCATGGCTTGGAGCTTTGCCGCTCTTCAGCGTGAGCACTGCACGCAGCCACGGTGTGCTGTGCAGGGATTTTCCTTCAGCTCGACGGACAAGCATTTTCTTGCTCTTTCAGCGAGTCCAAACTGGGCATGTAGCTCTCGCTCAGCGAAATGCGTCAGGCGAGAAACACTTGCTGGAGTAGCTTTTCGCTGGGCAAGACTTTCAACACAGCACCACAATTCGGGCAAGGAGCAGCAGAAAGGAAGACCATCTTTTGGTCCTGGCACCTTCTTCTGGGCGACACGCCTATCCGCCTCTTCGCTCCCTGCAAGGCTGTAAGCTTGGCGGTGGTGCTTGCAAGTGAGAAGGCAGGTGCAGAGAGCACCGCGATCTGCCGGCGCTGTGCAGGCTGGAAAGGAAAGAGGGCTACCACTAGGATGTGCTGCAAATACAGGTTTCCACGCGACGAGGGTAAGCTCCGCGTAAGCTCGTTGACCTAAAACTGTTCTCTGTGCGAGACTTAGCTGAGAAGCTTTCCGTTCAGATTCAGGCTGCAAGGCAGACCGAATGTGCTGCTACCTAGCGCTGAGAGAGAAAGTGCAGAGGCCAGGCGTGTTTGGGCAGAGGCAGCAGCCTGGAGCATTTCTCTGCCGGCACCGTGCTCTCTGGGCGAGAAGTAGACACCGGTTCCACTCCGGCACAATGAAGGAGCAGAGCACGGAGCTGGTATGCGCATCGCCCAGGCTGCCTCTCGCTTGTGTGCGGATTCACGTTAGCACTTGAAAACAGAAAGTTCAAGCTGCGGCTACTTGTGCTGCTACCTATTTCTCTTCCAGCTTTCCCTGGAAAGAATTGTGCCCAGCTTGATGCTTTTGAGATGCAGAGATGACAGTGGCAGATGCAGCGGAGACTGGAAATACAGAGTGCAGCGGAGAGTTTCTGGTGCTTTGACGTGAGGCAAGGGGAAAGTGCAGCCCAGCAGAGGCTTTGACTTCTGGAGCCTTTTTCTTTGGCAGCAGCTGCTGCAAGTGGGCAAGGGAGCTGCGAGAGTGAAGAAGGGGACGGTCCGTCTATGTGAGAAGGAAGCTGCCGAGGCGCAGTGTGTTGTGCTCAGTTTCAAGGCTGCCTGGAGGAGGGGGGGACTTGAAGAACGCCTTCTTTCTGGACGCCTCCTTCTGGCTGTGCTCCAGCTGCATGCACTCTGCAGCACTGAAGGTTTAGGAACCTGCTGCTGGCCAGCTTGTGTCCAGGAGTGCAAGGGCTGCGCCTTCCTTCCTGAAGCAGCCAGAGCATTCTCAGCTGCAGCTGCTTGTGAAGCAGCTCTTGGCTGGACATTTGAAATTGGCTCCCCTGAGTACATGAGCCCGGTGCCCAGCTGCTTGGTTCTTCGCCTTCTGTGCTCTGGACAGAACTGAAGCCCAGCCATGGCTTGGAGCTTTGCCGCTCTTCAGCGTGAGCACTGCACGCAGCCACGGTGTGCTGTGCAGGGATTTTCCTTCAGCTCGACGGACAAGCATTTTCTTGCTCTTTCAGCGAGTCCAAACTGGGCATGTAGCTCTCGCTCAGCGAAATGCGTCAGGCGAGAAACACTTGCTGGAGTAGCTTTTCGCTGGGCAAGACTTTCAACACAGCACCACAATTCGGGCAAGGAGCAGCAGAAAGGAAGACCATCTTTTGGTCCTGGCACCTTCTTCTGGGCGACACGCCTATCCGCCTCTTCGCTCCCTGCAAGGCTGTAAGCTTGGCGGTGGTGCTTGCAAGTGAGAAGGCAGGTGCAGAGAGCACCGCGATCTGCCGGCGCTGTGCAGGCTGGAAAGGAAAGAGGGCTACCACTAGGATGTGCTGCAAATACAGGTTTCCACGCGACGAGGGTAAGCTCCGCGTAAGCTCGTTGACCTAAAACTGTTCTCTGTGCGAGACTTAGCTGAGAAGCTTTCGGTTCAGATTCAGGCTGCAAGGCAGACCGAATGTGCTGCTACCTAGCGCTGAGAGAGAAAGTGCAGAGGAGCCCAGGCGTGTTTGGGCAGAGGCAGCAGCCTGGAGCATTTCTCTGCCGGCACCGTGCTCTCTGGGCGAGAAGTAGACACCGCTTCCACTCCGGCACAATGAAGGAGCAGAGCACGGAGCTGGTATGCGCATCGCCCAGGCTGCCTCTCGCTTGTGTGCGGATTCACGTTAGCACTTGAAAACAGAAAGTTCAAGCTGCGGCTACTTGTGCTGCTACCTATTTCTCTTCCAGCTTTCCCTGGAAAGAATTGTGCCCAGCTTGATGCTTTTGAGATGCAGAGATGACAGTGGCAGATGCAGCGGAGACTGGAAATACAGAGTGCAGCCGAGAGTTTCTGGTGCTTTGACGTGAGGCAAGGGGAAAGTGCAGCCCAGCAGAGGCTTTGACTTCTGGAGCCTTTTTCTTTGGCAGCAGCTGCTGCAAGTGGGCAAGGGAGCTGCGAGAGTGAAGAAGGGGACGGTCCGTCTATGTGAGAAGGAAGCTGCCGAGGCGCAGTGTGTTGTGCTCAGTTTCAAGGCTGCCTGGAGGAGGGGGGGACTTGAAGAACGCCTTCTTTCTGGACGCCTCCTTCTGGCTGTGCTCCAGCTGCATGCACTCTGCAGCACTGAACGTTTAGGAACCTGCTGCTGGCCAGCTTGTGTCCAGGAGTGCAAGGGCTGCGCCTTCCTTCCTGAAGCAGCCAGAGCATTCTCAGCTGCAGCTGCTTGTGAAGCAGCTCTTGGCTGGACATTTGAAATTGGCTCCCCTGAGTACATGAGCCCGGTGCCCAGCTGCTTGGTTCTTCGCCTTCTGTGCTCTGGACAGAACTGAAGCCCAGCCATGGCTTGGAGCTTTGCCGCTCTTCAGCGTGAGCACTGCACGCAGCCACGGTGTGCTGTGCAGGGATTTTCCTTCAGCTCGACGGACAAGCATTTTCTTGCTCTTTCAGCGAGTCCAAACTGGGCATGTAGCTCTCGCTCAGCGAAATGCGTCAGGCGAGAAACACTTGCTGGAGTAGCTTTTCGCTGGGCAAGACTTTCAACACAGCACCACAATTCGGGCAAGGAGCAGCAGAAAGGAAGACCATCTTTTGGTCCTGGCACCTTCTTCTGGGCGACACGCCTATCCGCCTCTTCTCTCCCTGCAAGGCTGTAAGCTTGGCGGTGGTGCTTGCAAGTGAGAAGGCAGGTGCAGAGAGCACCGCCATCTGCCGGCGCTGTGCAGGCTGGAAAGGAAAGAGGGCTACCACTAGGATGTGCTGCAAATACAGGTTTCCACGCGTCGAGGGTAAGCTCCGCGTAAGCTCGTTGACCTAAAACTGTTCTCTGTGCGAGACTTAGCTGAGAAGCTTTCCGTTCAGATTCAGGCTGCAAGGCAGACCGAATGTGCTGCTACCTAGCGCTGAGAGAGAAAGTGCAGAGGCCAGGCGTGTTTGGGCAGAGGCAGCAGCCTGGAGCATTTCTCTGCCGGCACCGTGCTCTCTGGGCGAGAAGTAGACACCGCTTCCACTCCGGCACAATGAAGGAGCAGAGCACGGAGCTGGTATGCGCATCGCCCAGGCTGCCTCTCGCTTGTGTGCGGATTCACGTTAGCACTTGAAAACAGAAAGTTCAAGCTGCGGCTACTTGTGCTGCTACCTATTTCTCTTCCAGCTTTCCCTGGAAAGAATTGTGCCCAGCTTGATGCTTTTGAGATGCAGAGATGACAGTGGCAGATGCAGCGGAGACTGGAAATACAGAGTGCAGCGGAGAGTTTCTGGTGCTTTGACGTGAGGCAAGGGGAAAGTGCAGCCCAGCAGAGGCTTTGACTTCTGGAGCCTTTTTCTTTGGCAGCAGCTGCTGCAAGTGGGCAAGGGAGCTGCGAGAGTGAAGAAGGGGACGGTCCGTCTATGTGAGAAGGAAGCTGCCGAGGCGCAGTGTGTTGTGCTCAGTTTCAAGGCTGCCTGGAGGAGGGGGGGACTTGAAGAACGCCTTCTTTCTGGACGCCTCCTTCTGGCTGTGCTCCAGCTGCATGCACTCTGCAGCACTGAAGGTTTAGGAACCTGCTGCTGGCCAGCTTGTGTCCAGGAGTGCAAGGGCTGCGCCTTCCTTCCTGAAGCAGCCAGAGCATTCTCAGCTGCAGCTGCTTGTGAAGCAGCTCTTGGCTGGACATTTGAAATTGGCTCCCCTGAGTACATGAGCCCGGTGCCCAGCTGCTTGGTTCTTCGCCTTCTGTGCTCTGGACAGAACTGAAGCCCAGCCATGGCTTGGAGCTTTGCCGCTCTTCAGCGTGAGCACTGCACGCAGCCACGGTGTGCTATGCAGGGATTTTCCTTCAGCTCGACGGACAAGCATTTTCTTGCTCTTTCAGCGAGTCCAAACTGGGCATGTAGCTCTCGCTCAGCGAAATGCGTCAGGCGAGAAACACTTGCTGGAGTAGCTTTTCGCTGGGCAAGACTTTCAACACAGCACCACAATTCGGGCAAGGAGCAGCAGAAAGGAAGACCATCTTTTGGTCCTGGCACCTTCTTCTGGGCGACACGCCTATCCGCCTCTTCGCTCCCTGCAAGGCTGTAAGCTTGGCGGTGGTGCTTGCAAGTGAGAAGGCAGGTGTAGAGAGCACCGCGATCTGCCGGCGCTGTGCAGGCTGGAAAGGAAAGAGGGCTACCACTAGGATGTGCTGCAAATACAGGTTTCCACGCGACGAGGGTAAGCTCCGCGTAAGCTCGTTGACCTCAAACTGTTCTCTGTGCGAGACTTAGCTGAGAAGCTTTCGGTTCAGATTCAGGCTGCAAGGCAGACCGAATGTGCTGCTACCTAGCGCTGAGAGAGAAAGTGCAGAGGAGCCCAGGCGTGTTTGGGCAGAGGCAGCAGCCTGGAGCATTTCTCTGCCGGCACCGTGCTCTCTGGGCGAGAAGTAGACACCGCTTCCACTCCGGCACAATGAAGGAGCAGAGCACGGAGCTGGTATGCGCATCGCCCAGGCTGCCTCTCGCTTGTGTGCGGATTCACGTTAGCACTTGAAAACAGAAAGTTCAAGCTGCGGCTACTTGTGCTGCTACCTATTTCTCTTCCAGCTTTCCCTGGAAAGAATTGTGCCCAGCTTGATGCTTTTGAGATGCAGAGATGACAGTGGCAGATGCAGCGGAGACTGGAAATACAGAGTGCAGCGGAGAGTTTCTGGTGCTTTGACGTGAGGCAAGGGGAAAGTGCAGCCCAGCAGAGGCTTTGACTTCTGGAGCCTTTTTCTTTGGCAGCAGCTGCTGCAAGTGGGCAAGGGAGCTGCGAGAGTGAAGAAGGGGACGGTCCGTCTATGTGAGAAGGAAGCTGCCGAGGCGCAGTGTGTTGTGCTCAGTTTCAAGGCTGCCTGGAGGAGGGGGGGACTTGAAGAACGCCTTCTTTCTGGACGCCTCCTTCTGGCTGTGCTCCAGCTGCATGCACTCTGCAGCACTGAAGGTTTAGGAACCTGCTGCTGGCCAGCTTGTGTCCAGGAGTGCAAGGGCTGCGCCTTCCTTCCTGAAGCAGCCAGAGCATTCTCAGCTGCAGCTGCTTGTGAAGCAGCTCTTGGCTGGACATTTGAAATTGGCTCCCCTGAGTACATGAGCCCGCTGCCCAGCTGCTTGGTTCTTCGCCTTCTGTGCTCTGGACAGAACTGAAGCCCAGCCATGGCTTGGAGCTTTGCCGCTCTTCAGCGTGAGCACTGCACGCAGCCACGGTGTGCTGTGCAGGGATTTTCCTTCAGCTCGACGGACAAGCATTTTCTTGCTCTTTCAGCGAGTCCAAACTGGGCATGTAGCTCTCGCTCAGCGAAATGCGTCAGGCGAGAAACACTTGCTGGAGTAGCTTTTCGCTGGGCAAGACTTTCAACACAGCACCACAATTCGGGCAAGGAGCAGCAGAAAGGAAGACCATCTTTTGGTCCTGGCACCTTCTTCTGGGCGACACGCCTATCCGCCTCTTCGCTCCCTGCAAGGCTGTAAGCTTGGCGGTGGTGCTTGCAAGTGAGAAGGCAGGTGCAGAGAGCACCGCGATCTGCCGGCGCTGTGCAGGCTGGAAAGGAAAGAGGGCTACCACTAGGATGTGCTGCAAATACAGGTTTCCACGCGACGAGGGTAAGCTCCGCGTAAGCTCGTTGACCTAAAACTGTTCTCTGTGCGAGACTTAGCTGAGAAGCTTTCCGTTCAGATTCAGGCTGCAAGGCAGACCGAATGTGCTGCTACCTAGCGCTGAGAGAGAAAGTGCAGAGGCCAGGCATGTTTGGGCAGAGGCAGCAGCCTGGAGCATTTCTCTGCCGGCACCGTGCTCTCTGGGCGAGAAGTAGACACCGGTTCCACTCCGGCACAATGAAGGAGCAGAGCACGGAGCTGGTATGCGCATCGCCCAGGCTGCCTCTCGCTTGTGTGCGGATTCACGTTAGCACTTGAAAACAGAAAGTTCAAGCTGCGGCTACTTGTGCTGCTACCTATTTCTCTTCCAGCTTTCCCTGGAAAGAATTGTGCCCAGCTTGATGCTTTTGAGATGCAGAGATGACAGTGGCAGATGCAGCGGAGACTGGAAATACAGAGTGCAGCGGAGAGTTTCTGGTGCTTTGACGTGAGGCAAGGGGAAAGTGCAGCCCAGCAGAGGCTTTGACTTCTGGAGCCTTTTTCTTTGGCAGCAGCTGCTGCAAGTGGGCAAGGGAGCTGCGAGAGTGAAGAAGGGGACGGTCCGTCTATGTGAGAAGGAAGCTGCCGAGGCGCAGTGTGTTGTGCTCAGTTTCAAGGCTGCCTGGAGGAGGGGGGGACTTGAAGAACGCCTTCTTTCTGGACGCCTCCTTCTGGCTGTGCTCCAGCTGCATGCACTCTGCAGCACTGAAGGTTTAGGAACCTGCTGCTGGCCAGCTTGTGTCCAGGAGTGCAAGGGCTGCGCCTTCCTTCCTGAAGCAGCCAGAGCATTCTCAGCTGCAGCTGCTTGTGAAGCAGCTCTTGGCTGGACATTTGAAATTGGCTCCCCTGAGTACATGAGCCCGGTGCCCAGCTGCTTGGTTCTTCGCCTTCTGTGCTCTGGACAGAACTGAAGCCCAGCCATGGCTTGGAGCTTTGCCGCTCTTCAGCGTGAGCACTGCACGCAGCCACGGTGTGCTGTGCAGGGATTTTCCTTCAGCTCGACGGACAAGCATTTTCTTGCTCTTTCAGCGAGTCCAAACTGGGCATGTAGCTCTCGCTCAGCGAAATGCGTCAGGCGAGAAACACTTGCTGGAGTAGCTTTTCGCTGGGCAAGACTTTCAACACAGCACCACAATTCGGGCAAGGAGCAGCAGAAAGGAAGACCATCTTTTGGTCCTGGCACCTTCTTCTGGGCGACACGCCTATCCGCCTCTTCTCTCCCTGCAAGGCTGTAAGCTTGGCGGTGGTGCTTGCAAGTGAGAAGGCAGGTGCAGAGAGCACCGCCATCTGCCGGCGCTGTGCAGGCTGGAAAGGAAAGAGGGCTACCACTAGGATGTGCTGCAAATACAGGTTTCCACGCGTCGAGGGTAAGCTCCGCGTAAGCTCGTTGACCTCAAACTGTTCTCTGTGCGAGACTTAGCTGAGAAGCTTTCCGTTCAGATTCAGGCTGCAAGGCAGACCGAATGTGCTGCTACCTAGCGCTGAGAGAGAAAGTGCAGAGGCCAGGCGTGTTTGGGCAGAGGCAGCAGCCTGGAGCATTTCTCTGCCGGCACCGTGCTCTCTGGGCGAGAAGTAGACACCGCTTCCACTCCGGCACAATGAAGGAGCAGAGCACGGAGCTGGTATGCGCATCGCCCAGGCTGCCTCTCGCTTGTGTGCGGATTCACGTTAGCACTTGAAAACAGAAAGTTCAAGCTGCGGCTACTTGTGCTGCTACCTATTTCTCTTCCAGCTTTCCCTGGAAAGAATTGTGCCCAGCTTGATGCTTTTGAGATGCAGAGATGACAGTGGCAGATGCAGCGGAGACTGGAAATACAGAGTGCAGCGGAGAGTTTCTGGTGCTTTGACGTGAGGCAAGGGGAAAGTGCAGCCCAGCAGAGGCTTTGACTTCTGGAGCCTTTTTCTTTGGCAGCAGCTGCTGCAAGTGGGCAAGGGAGCTGCGAGAGTGAAGAAGGGGACGGTCCGTCTATGTGAGAAGGAAGCTGCCGAGGCGCAGTGTGTTGTGCTCAGTTTCAAGGCTGCCTGGAGGAGGGGGGGACTTGAAGAACGCCTTCTTTCTGGACGCCTCCTTCTGGCTGTGCTCCAGCTGCATGCACTCTGCAGCACTGAAGGTTTAGGAACCTGCTGCTGGCCAGCTTGTGTCCAGGAGTGCAAGGGCTGCGCCTTCCTTCCTGAAGCAGCCAGAGCATTCTCAGCTGCAGCTGCTTGTGAAGCAGCTCTTGGCTGGACATTTGAAATTGGCTCCCCTGAGTACATGAGCCCGGTGCCCAGCTGCTTGGTTCTTCGCCTTCTGTGCTCTGGACAGAACTGAAGCCCAGCCATGGCTTGGAGCTTTGCCGCTCTTCAGCGTGAGCACTGCACGCAGCCACGGTGTGCTGTGCAGGGATTTTCCTTCAGCTCGACGGACAAGCATTTTCTTGCTCTTTCAGCGAGTCCAAACTGGGCATGTAGCTCTCGCTCAGCGAAATGCGTCAGGCGAGAAACACTTGCTGGAGTAGCTTTTCGCTGGGCAAGACTTTCAACACAGCACCACAATTCGGGCAAGGAGCAGCAGAAAGGAAGACCATCTTTTGGTCCTGGCACCTTCTTCTGGGCGACACGCCTATCCGCCTCTTCGCTCCCTGCAAGGCTGTAAGCTTGGCGGTGGTGCTTGCAAGTGAGAAGGCAGGTGCAGAGAGCACCGCGATCTGCCGGCGCTGTGCAGGCTGGAAAGGAAAGAGGGCTACCACTAGGATGTGCTGCAAATACAGGTTTCCACGCGACGAGGGTAAGCTCCGCGTAAGCTCGTTGACCTCAAACTGTTCTCTGTGCGAGACTTAGCTGAGAAGCTTTCCGTTCAGATTCAGGCTGCAAGGCAGACCGAATGTGCTGCTACCTAGCGCTGAGAGAGAAAGTGCAGAGGAGCCCAGGCGTGTTTGGGCAGAGGCAGCAGCCTGGAGCATTTCTCTGCTGGCACCGTGCTCTCTGGGCGAGAAGTAGACACCGCTTCCACTCCGGCACAATGAAGGAGCAGAGCACGGAGCTGGTATGCGCATCGCCCAGGCTGCCTCTCGCTTGTGTGCGGATTCACGTTAGCACTTGAAAACAGAAAGTTCAAGCTGCGGCTACTTGTGCTGCTACCTATTTCTCTTCCAGCTTTCCCTGGAAAGAATTGTGCCCAGCTTGATGCTTTTGAGATGCAGAGATGACAGTGGCAGATGCAGCGGAGACTGGAAATACAGAGTGCAGCCGAGAGTTTCTGGTGCTTTGACGTGAGGCAAGGGGAAAGTGCAGCCCAGCAGAGGCTTTGACTTCTGGAGCCTTTTTCTTTGGCAGCAGCTGCTGCAAGTGGGCAAGGGAGCTGCGAGAGTGAAGAAGGGGACGGTCCGTCTATGTGAGAAGGAAGCTGCCGAGGCGCAGTGTGTTGTGCTCAGTTTCAAGGCTGCCTGGAGGAGGGGGGGACTTGAAGAACGCCTTCTTTCTGGACGCCTCCTTCTGGCTGTGCTCCAGCTGCATGCACTCTGCAGCACTGAAGGTTTAGGAACCTGCTGCTGGCCAGCTTGTGTCCAGGAGTGCAAGGGCTGCGCCTTCCTTCCTGAAGCAGCCAGAGCATTCTCAGCTGCAGCTGCTTGTGAAGCAGCTCTTGGCTGGACATTTGAAATTGGCTCCCCTGAGTACATGAGCCCGGTGCCCAGCTGCTTGGTTCTTCGCCTTCTGTGCTCTGGACAGAACTGAAGCCCAGCCATGGCTTGGAGCTTTGCCGCTCTTCAGCGTGAGCACTGCACGCAGCCACGGTGTGCTGTGCAGGGATTTTCCTTCAGCTCGACGGACAAGCATTTTCTTGCTCTTTCAGCGAGTCCAAACTGGGCATGTAGCTCTCGCTCAGCGAAATGCGTCAGGCGAGAAACACTTGCTGGAGTAGCTTTTCGCTGGGCAAGACTTTCAACACAGCACCACAATTCGGGCAAGGAGCAGCAGAAAGGAAGACCATCTTTTGGTCCTGGCACCTTCTTCTGGGCGACACGCCTATCCGCCTCTTCGCTCCCTGCAAGGCTGTAAGCTTGGCGGTGGTGCTTGCAAGTGAGAAGGCAGGTGTAGAGAGCACCGCGATCTGCCGGCGCTGTGCAGGCTGGAAAGGAAAGAGGGCTACCACTAGGATGTGCTGCAAATACAGGTTTCCACGCGACGAGGGTAAGCTCCGCGTAAGCTCGTTGACCTCAAACTGTTCTCTGTGCGAGACTTAGCTGAGAAGCTTTCCGTTCAGATTCAGGCTGCAAGGCAGACCGAATGTGCTGCTACCTAGCGCTGAGAGAGAAAGTGCAGAGGAGCCCAGGCGTGTTTGGGCAGAGGCAGCAGCCTGGAGCATTTCTCTGCTGGCACCGTGCTCTCTGGGCGAGAAGTAGACACCGCTTCCACTCCGGCACAATGAAGGAGCAGAGCACGGAGCTGGTATGCGCATCGCCCAGGCTGCCTCTCGCTTGTGTGCGGATTCACGTTAGCACTTGAAAACAGAAAGTTCAAGCTGCGGCTACTTGTGCTGCTACCTATTTCTCTTCCAGCTTTCCCTGGAAAGAATTGTGCCCAGCTTGATGCTTTTGAGATGCAGAGATGACAGTGGCAGATGCAGCGGAGACTGGAAATACAGAGTGCAGCCGAGAGTTTCTGGTGCTTTGACGTGAGGCAAGGGGAAAGTGCAGCCCAGCAGAGGCTTTGACTTCTGGAGCCTTTTTCTTTGGCAGCAGCTGCTGCAAGTGGGCAAGGGAGCTGCGAGAGTGAAGAAGGGGACGGTCCGTCTATGTGAGAAGGAAGCTGCCGAGGCGCAGTGTGTTGTGCTCAGTTTCAAGGCTGCCTGGAGGAGGGGGGGACTTGAAGAACGCCTTCTTTCTGGACGCCTCCTTCTGGCTGTGCTCCAGCTGCATGCACTCTGCAGCACTGAACGTTTAGGAACCTGCTGCTGGCCAGCTTGTGTCCAGGAGTGCAAGGGCTGCGCCTTCCTTCCTGAAGCAGCCAGAGCATTCTCAGCTGCAGCTGCTTGTGAAGCAGCTCTTGGCTGGACATTTGAAATTGGCTCCCCTGAGTACATGAGCCCGGTGCCCAGCTGCTTGGTTCTTCGCCTTCTGTGCTCTGGACAGAACTGAAGCCCAGCCATGGCTTGGAGCTTTGCCGCTCTTCAGCGTGAGCACTGCACGCAGCCACGGTGTGCTGTGCAGGGATTTTCCTTCAGCTCGACGGACAAGCATTTTCTTGCTCTTTCAGCGAGTCCAAACTGGGCATGTAGCTCTCGCTCAGCGAAATGCGTCAGGCGAGAAACACTTGCTGGAGTAGCTTTTCGCTGGGCAAGACTTTCAACACAGCACCACAATTCGGGCAAGGAGCAGCAGAAAGGAAGACCATCTTTTGGTCCTGGCACCTTCTTCTGGGCGACACGCCTATCCGCCTCTTCGCTCCCTGCAAGGCTGTAAGCTTGGCGGTGGTGCTTGCAAGTGAGAAGGCAGGTGTAGAGAGCACCGCGATCTGCCGGCGCTGTGCAGGCTGGAAAGGAAAGAGGGCTACCACTAGGATGTGCTGCAAATACAGGTTTCCACGCGACGAGGGTAAGCTCCGCGTAAGCTCGTTGACCTCAAACTGTTCTCTGTGCGAGACTTAGCTGAGAAGCTTTCGGTTCAGATTCAGGCTGCAAGGCAGACCGAATGTGCTGCTACCTAGCGCTGAGAGAGAAAGTGCAGAGGAGCCCAGGCGTGTTTGGGCAGAGGCAGCAGCCTGGAGCATTTCTCTGCTGGCACCGTGCTCTCTGGGCGAGAAGTAGACACCGCTTCCACTCCGGCACAATGAAGGAGCAGAGCACGGAGCTGGTATGCGCATCGCCCAGGCTGCCTCTCGCTTGTGTGCGGATTCACGTTAGCACTTGAAAACAGAAAGTTCAAGCTGCGGCTACTTGTGCTGCTACCTATTTCTCTTCCAGCTTTCCCTGGAAAGAATTGTGCCCAGCTTGATGCTTTTGAGATGCAGAGATGACAGTGGCAGATGCAGCGGAGACTGGAAATACAGAGTGCAGCCGAGAGTTTCTGGTGCTTTGACGTGAGGCAAGGGGAAAGTGCAGCCCAGCAGAGGCTTTGACTTCTGGAGCCTTTTTCTTTGGCAGCAGCTGCTGCAAGTGGGCAAGGGAGCTGCGAGAGTGAAGAAGGGGACGGTCCGTCTATGTGAGAAGGAAGCTGCCGAGGCGCAGTGTGTTGTGCTCAGTTTCAAGGCTGCCTGGAGGAGGGGGGGACTTGAAGAACGCCTTCTTTCTGGACGCCTCCTTCTGGCTGTGCTCCAGCTGCATGCACTCTGCAGCACTGAACGTTTAGGAACCTGCTGCTGGCCAGCTTGTGTCCAGGAGTGCAAGGGCTGCGCCTTCCTTCCTGAAGCAGCCAGAGCATTCTCAGCTGCAGCTGCTTGTGAAGCAGCTCTTGGCTGGACATTTGAAATTGGCTCCCCTGAGTACATGAGCCCGCTGCCCAGCTGCTTGGTTCTTCGCCTTCTGTGCTCTGGACAGAACTGAAGCCCAGCCATGGCTTGGAGCTTTGCCGCTCTTCAGCGTGAGCACTGCACGCAGCCACGGTGTGCTGTGCAGGGATTTTCCTTCAGCTCGACGGACAAGCATTTTCTTGCTCTTTCAGCGAGTCCAAACTGGGCATGTAGCTCTCGCTCAGCGAAATGCGTCAGGCGAGAAACACTTGCTGGAGTAGCTTTTCGCTGGGCAAGACTTTCAACACAGCACCACAATTCGGGCAAGGAGCAGCAGAAAGGAAGACCATCTTTTGGTCCTGGCACCTTCTTCTGGGCGACACGCCTATCCGCCTCTTCGCTCCCTGCAAGGCTGTAAGCTTGGCGGTGGTGCTTGCAAGTGAGAAGGCAGGTGTAGAGAGCACCGCGATCTGCCGGCGCTGTGCAGGCTGGAAAGGAAAGAGGGCTACCACTAGGATGTGCTGCAAATACAGGTTTCCACGCGACGAGGGTAAGCTCCGCGTAAGCTCGTTGACCTCAAACTGTTCTCTGTGCGAGACTTAGCTGAGAAGCTTTCGGTTCAGATTCAGGCTGCAAGGCAGACCGAATGTGCTGCTACCTAGCGCTGAGAGAGAAAGTGCAGAGGAGCCCAGGCGTGTTTGGGCAGAGGCAGCAGCCTGGAGCATTTCTCTGCTGGCACCGTGCTCTCTGGGCGAGAAGTAGACACCGCTTCCACTCCGGCACAATGAAGGAGCAGAGCACGGAGCTGGTATGCGCATCGCCCAGGCTGCCTCTCGCTTGTGTGCGGATTCACGTTAGCACTTGAAAACAGAAAGTTCAAGCTGCGGCTACTTGTGCTGCTACCTATTTCTCTTCCAGCTTTCCCTGGAAAGAATTGTGCCCAGCTTGATGCTTTTGAGATGCAGAGATGACAGTGGCAGATGCAGCGGAGACTGGAAATACAGAGTGCAGCGGAGAGTTTCTGGTGCTTTGACGTGAGGCAAGGGGAAAGTGCAGCCCAGCAGAGGCTTTGACTTCTGGAGCCTTTTTCTTTGGCAGCAGCTGCTGCAAGTGGGCAAGGGAGCTGCGAGAGTGAAGAAGGGGACGGTCCGTCTATGTGAGAAGGAAGCTGCCGAGGCGCAGTGTGTTGTGCTCAGTTTCAAGGCTGCCTGGAGGAGGGGGGGACTTGAAGAACGCCTTCTTTCTGGACGCCTCCTTCTGGCTGTGCTCCAGCTGCATGCACTCTGCAGCACTGAAGGTTTAGGAACCTGCTGCTGGCCAGCTTGTGTCCAGGAGTGCAAGGGCTGCGCCTTCCTTCCTGAAGCAGCCAGAGCATTCTCAGCTGCAGCTGCTTGTGAAGCAGCTCTTGGCTGGACATTTGAAATTGGCTCCCCTGAGTACATGAGCCCGGTGCCCAGCTGCTTGGTTCTTCGCCTTCTGTGCTCTGGACAGAACTGAAGCCCAGCCATGGCTTGGAGCTTTGCCGCTCTTCAGCGTGAGCACTGCACGCAGCCACGGTGTGCTGTGCAGGGATTTTCCTTCAGCTCGACGGACAAGCATTTTCTTGCTCTTTCAGCGAGTCCAAACTGGGCATGTAGCTCTCGCTCAGCGAAATGCGTCAGGCGAGAAACACTTGCTGGAGTAGCTTTTCGCTGGGCAAGACTTTCAACACAGCACCACAATTCGGGCAAGGAGCAGCAGAAAGGAAGACCATCTTTTGGTCCTGGCACCTTCTTCTGGGCGACACGCCTATCCGCCTCTTCGCTCCCTGCAAGGCTGTAAGCTTGGCGGTGGTGCTTGCAAGTGAGAAGGCAGGTGTAGAGAGCACCGCGATCTGCCGGCGCTGTGCAGGCTGGAAAGGAAAGAGGGCTACCACTAGGATGTGCTGCAAATACAGGTTTCCACGCGACGAGGGTAAGCTCCGCGTAAGCTCGTTGACCTAAAACTGTTCTCTGTGCGAGACTTAGCTGAGAAGCTTTCCGTTCAGATTCAGGCTACAAGGCAGACCGAATGTGCTGCTACCTAGCGCTGAGAGAGAAAGTGCAGAGGCCAGGCGTGTTTGGGCAGAGGCAGCAGCCTGGAGCATTTCTCTGCCGGCACCGTGCTCTCTGGGCGAGAAGTAGACACCGCTTCCACTCCGGCACAATGAAGGAGCAGAGCACGGAGCTGGTATGCGCATCGCCCAGGCTGCCTCTCGCTTGTGTGCGGATTCACGTTAGCACTTGAAAACAGAAAGTTCAAGCTGCGGCTACTTGTGCTGCTACCTATTTCTCTTCCAGCTTTCCCTGGAAAGAACTGTGCCCAGCTTGATGCTTTTGAGATGCAGAGATGACAGTGGCAGATGCAGCGGAGACTGGAAATACAGAGTGCAGCGGAGAGTTTCTGGTGCTTTGACGTGAGGCAAGGGGAAAGTGCAGCCCAGCAGAGGCTTTGACTTCTGGAGCCTTTTTCTTTGGCAGCAGCTGCTGCAAGTGGGCAAGGGAGCTGCGAGAGTGAAGAAGGGGACGGTCCGTCTATGTGAGAAGGAAGCTGCCGAGGCGCAGTGTGTTGTGCTCAGTTTCAAGGCTGCCTGGAGGAGGGGGGGACTTGAAGAACGCCTTCTTTCTGGACGCCTCCTTCTGGCTGTGCTCCAGCTGCATGCACTCTGCAGCACTGAAGGTTTAGGAACCTGCTGCTGGCCAGCTTGTGTCCAGGAGTGCAAGGGCTGCGCCTTCCTTCCTGAAGCAGCCAGAGCATTCTCAGCTGCAGCTGCTTGTGAAGCAGCTCTTGGCTGGACATTTGAAATTGGCTCCCCTGAGTACATGAGCCCGCTGCCCAGCTGCTTGGTTCTTCGCCTTCTGTGCTCTGGACAGAACTGAAGCCCAGCCATGGCTTGGAGCTTTGCCGCTCTTCAGCGTGAGCACTGCACGCAGCCACGGTGTGCTGTGCAGGGATTTTCCTTCAGCTCGACGGACAAGCATTTTCTTGCTCTTTCAGCGAGTCCAAACTGGGCATGTAGCTCTCGCTCAGCGAAATGCGTCAGGCGAGAAACACTTGCTGGAGTAGCTTTTCGCTGGGCAAGACTTTCAACACAGCACCACAATTCGGGCAAGGAGCAGCAGAAAGGAAGACCATCTTTTGGTCCTGGCACCTTCTTCTGGGCGACACGCCTATCCGCCTCTTCGCTCCCTGCAAGGCTGTAAGCTTGGCGGTGGTGCTTGCAAGTGAGAAGGCAGGTGTAGAGAGCACCGCGATCTGCCGGCGCTGTGCAGGCTGGAAAGGAAAGAGGGCTACCACTAGGATGTGCTGCAAATACAGGTTTCCACGCGACGAGGGTAAGCTCCGCGTAAGCTCGTTGACCTCAAACTGTTCTCTGTGCGAGACTTAGCTGAGAAGCTTTCGGTTCAGATTCAGGCTGCAAGGCAGACCGAATGTGCTGCTACCTAGCGCTGAGAGAGAAAGTGCAGAGGAGCCCAGGCGTGTTTGGGCAGAGGCAGCAGCCTGGAGCATTTCTCTGCTGGCACCGTGCTCTCTGGGCGAGAAGTAGACACCGCTTCCACTCCGGCACAATGAAGGAGCAGAGCACGGAGCTGGTATGCGCATCGCCCAGGCTGCCTCTCGCTTGTGTGCGGATTCACGTTAGCACTTGAAAACAGAAAGTTCAAGCTGCGGCTACTTGTGCTGCTACCTATTTCTCTTCCAGCTTTCCCTGGAAAGAATTGTGCCCAGCTTGATGCTTTTGAGATGCAGAGATGACAGTGGCAGATGCAGCGGAGACTGGAAATACAGAGTGCAGCGGAGAGTTTCTGGTGCTTTGACGTGAGGCAAGGGGAAAGTGCAGCCCAGCAGAGGCTTTGACTTCTGGAGCCTTTTTCTTTGGCAGCAGCTGCTGCAAGTGGGCAAGGGAGCTGCGAGAGTGAAGAAGGGGACGGTCCGTCTATGTGAGAAGGAAGCTGCCGAGGCGCAGTGTGTTGTGCTCAGTTTCAAGGCTGCCTGGAGGAGGGGGGGACTTGAAGAACGCCTTCTTTCTGGACGCCTCCTTCTGGCTGTGCTCCAGCTGCATGCACTCTGCAGCACTGAACGTTTAGGAACCTGCTGCTGGCCAGCTTGTGTCCAGGAGTGCAAGGGCTGCGCCTTCCTTCCTGAAGCAGCCAGAGCATTCTCAGCTGCAGCTGCTTGTGAAGCAGCTCTTGGCTGGACATTTGAAATTGGCTCCCCTGAGTACATGAGCCCGCTGCCCAGCTGCTTGGTTCTTCGCCTTCTGTGCTCTGGACAGAACTGAAGCCCAGCCATGGCTTGGAGCTTTGCCGCTCTTCAGCGTGAGCACTGCACGCAGCCACGGTGTGCTGTGCAGGGATTTTCCTTCAGCTCGACGGACAAGCATTTTCTTGCTCTTTCAGCGAGTCCAAACTGGGCATGTAGCTCTCGCTCAGCGAAATGCGTCAGGCGAGAAACACTTGCTGGAGTAGCTTTTCGCTGGGCAAGACTTTCAACACAGCACCACAATTCGGGCAAGGAGCAGCAGAAAGGAAGACCATCTTTTGGTCCTGGCACCTTCTTCTGGGCGACACGCCTATCCGCCTCTTCGCTCCCTGCAAGGCTGTAAGCTTGGCGGTGGTGCTTGCAAGTGAGAAGGCAGGTGTAGAGAGCACCGCGATCTGCCGGCGCTGTGCAGGCTGGAAAGGAAAGAGGGCTACCACTAGGATGTGCTGCAAATACAGGTTTCCACGCGACGAGGGTAAGCTCCGCGTAAGCTCGTTGACCTCAAACTGTTCTCTGTGCGAGACTTAGCTGAGAAGCTTTCCGTTCAGATTCAGGCTGCAAGGCAGACCGAATGTGCTGCTACCTAGCGCTGAGAGAGAAAGTGCAGAGGAGCCCAGGCGTGTTTGGGCAGAGGCAGCAGCCTGGAGCATTTCTCTGCTGGCACCGTGCTCTCTGGGCGAGAAGTAGACACCGCTTCCACTCCGGCACAATGAAGGAGCAGAGCACGGAGCTGGTATGCGCATCGCCCAGGCTGCCTCTCGCTTGTGTGCGGATTCACGTTAGCACTTGAAAACAGAAAGTTCAAGCTGCGGCTACTTGTGCTGCTACCTATTTCTCTTCCAGCTTTCCCTGGAAAGAATTGTGCCCAGCTTGATGCTTTTGAGATGCAGAGATGACAGTGGCAGATGCAGCGGAGACTGGAAATACAGAGTGCAGCGGAGAGTTTCTGGTGCTTTGACGTGAGGCAAGGGGAAAGTGCAGCCCAGCAGAGGCTTTGACTTCTGGAGCCTTTTTCTTTGGCAGCAGCTGCTGCAAGTGGGCAAGGGAGCTGCGAGAGTGAAGAAGGGGACGGTCCGTCTATGTGAGAAGGAAGCTGCCGAGGCGCAGTGTGTTGTGCTCAGTTTCAAGGCTGCCTGGAGGAGGGGGGGACTTGAAGAACGCCTTCTTTCTGGACGCCTCCTTCTGGCTGTGCTCCAGCTGCATGCACTCTGCAGCACTGAAGGTTTAGGAACCTGCTGCTGGCCAGCTTGTGTCCAGGAGTGCAAGGGCTGCGCCTTCCTTCCTGAAGCAGCCAGAGCATTCTCAGCTGCAGCTGCTTGTGAAGCAGCTCTTGGCTGGACATTTGAAATTGGCTCCCCTGAGTACATGAGCCCGGTGCCCAGCTGCTTGGTTCTTCGCCTTCTGTGCTCTGGACAGAACTGAAGCCCAGCCATGGCTTGGAGCTTTGCCGCTCTTCAGCGTGAGCACTGCACGCAGCCACGGTGTGCTGTGCAGGGATTTTCCTTCAGCTCGACGGACAAGCATTTTCTTGCTCTTTCAGCGAGTCCAAACTGGGCATGTAGCTCTCGCTCAGCGAAATGCGTCAGGCGAGAAACACTTGCTGGAGTAGCTTTTCGCTGGGCAAGACTTTCAACACAGCACCACAATTCGGGCAAGGAGCAGCAGAAAGGAAGACCATCTTTTGGTCCTGGCACCTTCTTCTGGGCGACACGCCTATCCGCCTCTTCGCTCCCTGCAAGGCTGTAAGCTTGGCGGTGGTGCTTGCAAGTGAGAAGGCAGGTGCAGAGAGCACCGCGATCTGCCGGCGCTGTGCAGGCTGGAAAGGAAAGAGGGCTACCACTAGGATGTGCTGCAAATACAGGTTTCCACGCGACGAGGGTAAGCTCCGCGTAAGCTCGTTGACCTCAAACTGTTCTCTGTGCGAGACTTAGCTGAGAAGCTTTCCGTTCAGATTCAGGCTACAAGGCAGACCGAATGTGCTGCTACCTAGCGCTGAGAGAGAAAGTGCAGAGGCCAGGCGTGTTTGGGCAGAGGCAGCAGCCTGGAGCATTTCTCTGCCGGCACCGTGCTCTCTGGGCGAGAAGTAGACACCGCTTCCACTCCGGCACAATGAAGGAGCAGAGCACGGAGCTGGTATGCGCATCGCCCAGGCTGCCTCTCGCTTGTGTGCGGATTCACGTTAGCACTTGAAAACAGAAAGTTCAAGCTGCGGCTACTTGTGCTGCTACCTATTTCTCTTCCAGCTTTCCCTGGAAAGAATTGTGCCCAGCTTGATGCTTTTGAGATGCAGAGATGACAGTGGCAGATGCAGCGGAGACTGGAAATACAGAGTGCAGCGGAGAGTTTCTGGTGCTTTGACGTGAGGCAAGGGGAAAGTGCAGCCCAGCAGAGGCTTTGACTTCTGGAGCCTTTTTCTTTGGCAGCAGCTGCTGCAAGTGGGCAAGGGAGCTGCGAGAGTGAAGAAGGGGACGGTCCGTCTATGTGAGAAGGAAGCTGCCGAGGCGCAGTGTGTTGTGCTCAGTTTCAAGGCTGCCTGGAGGAGGGGGGGACTTGAAGAACGCCTTCTTTCTGGACGCCTCCTTCTGGCTGTGCTCCAGCTGCATGCACTCTGCAGCACTGAAGGTTTAGGAACCTGCTGCTGGCGTGGTTGTGTCCAGGAGTGCAAGGGCTGCGCCTTCCTTCCTGAAGCAGCCAGAGCATTCTCAGCTGCAGCTGCTTGTGAAGCAGCTCTTGGCTGGACATTTGAAATTGGCTCCCCTGAGTACATGAGCCCGGTGCCCAGCTGCTTGGTTCTTCGCCTTCTGTGCTCTGGACAGAACTGAAGCCCAGCCATGGCTTGGAGCTTTGCCGCTCTTCAGCGTGAGCACTGCACGCAGCCACGGTGTGCTGTGCAGGGATTTTCCTTCAGCTCGACGGACAAGCATTTTCTTGCTCTTTCAGCGAGTCCAAACTGGGCATGTAGCTCTCGCTCAGCGAAATGCGTCAGGCGAGAAACACTTGCTGGAGTAGCTTTTCGCTGGGCAAGACTTTCAACACAGCACCACAATTCGGGCAAGGAGCAGCAGAAAGGAAGACCATCTTTTGGTCCTGGCACCTTCTTCTGGGCGACACGCCTATCCGCCTCTTCTCTCCCTGCAAGGCTGTAAGCTTGGCGGTGGTGCTTGCAAGTGAGAAGGCAGGTGCAGAGAGCACCGCGATCTGCCGGCGCTGTGCAGGCTGGAAAGGAAAGAGGGCTACCACTAGGATGTGCTGCAAATACAGGTTTCCACGCGTCGAGGGTAAGCTCCGCGTAAGCTCGTTGACCTCAAACTGTTCTCTGTGCGAGACTTAGCTGAGAAGCTTTCGGTTCAGATTCAGGCTGCAAGGCAGACCGAATGTGCTGCTACCTAGCGCTGAGAGAGAAAGTGCAGAGGAGCCCAGGCGTGTTTGGGCAGAGGCAGCAGCCTGGAGCATTTCTCTGCTGGCACCGTGCTCTCTGGGCGAGAAGTAGACACCGCTTCCACTCCGGCACAATGAAGGAGCAGAGCACGGAGCTGGTATGCGCATCGCCCAGGCTGCCTCTCGCTTGTGTGCGGATTCACGTTAGCACTTGAAAACAGAAAGTTCAAGCTGCGGCTACTTGTGCTGCTACCTATTTCTCTTCCAGCTTTCCCTGGAAAGAATTGTGCCCAGCTTGATGCTTTTGAGATGCAGAGATGACAGTGGCAGATGCAGCGGAGACTGGAAATACAGAGTGCAGCGGAGAGTTTCTGGTGCTTTGACGTGAGGCAAGGGGAAAGTGCAGCCCAGCAGAGGCTTTGACTTCTGGAGCCTTTTTCTTTGGCAGCAGCTGCTGCAAGTGGGCAAGGGAGCTGCGAGAGTGAAGAAGGGGACGGTCCGTCTATGTGAGAAGGAAGCTGCCGAGGCGCAGTGTGTTGTGCTCAGTTTCAAGGCTGCCTGGAGGAGGGGGGGACTTGAAGAACGCCTTCTTTCTGGACGCCTCCTTCTGGCTGTGCTCCAGCTGCATGCACTCTGCAGCACTGAAGGTTTAGGAACCTGCTGCTGGCCAGCTTGTGTCCAGGAGTGCAAGGGCTGCGCCTTCCTTCCTGAAGCAGCCAGAGCATTCTCAGCTGCAGCTGCTTGTGAAGCAGCTCTTGGCTGGACATTTGAAATTGGCTCCCCTGAGTACATGAGCCCGCTGCCCAGCTGCTTGGTTCTTCGCCTTCTGTGCTCTGGACAGAACTGAAGCCCAGCCATGGCTTGGAGCTTTGCCGCTCTTCAGCGTGAGCACTGCACGCAGCCACGGTGTGCTGTGCAGGGATTTTCCTTCAGCTCGACGGACAAGCATTTTCTTGCTCTTTCAGCGAGTCCAAACTGGGCATGTAGCTCTCGCTCAGCGAAATGCGTCAGGCGAGAAACACTTGCTGGAGTAGCTTTTCGCTGGGCAAGACTTTCAACACAGCACCACAATTCGGGCAAGGAGCAGCAGAAAGGAAGACCATCTTTTGGTCCTGGCACCTTCTTCTGGGCGACACGCCTATCCGCCTCTTCGCTCCCTGCAAGGCTGTAAGCTTGGCGGTGGTGCTTGCAAGTGAGAAGGCAGGTGCAGAGAGCACCGCGATCTGCCGGCGCTGTGCAGGCTGGAAAGGAAAGAGGGCTACCACTAGGATGTGCTGCAAATACAGGTTTCCACGCGACGAGGGTAAGCTCCGCGTAAGCTCGTTGACCTCAAACTGTTCTCTGTGCGAGACTTAGCTGAGAAGCTTTCCGTTCAGATTCAGGCTGCAAGGCAGACCGAATGTGCTGCTACCTAGCGCTGAGAGAGAAAGTGCAGAGGAGCCCAGGCGTGTTTGGGCAGAGGCAGCAGCCTGGAGCATTTCTCTGCTGGCACCGTGCTCTCTGGGCGAGAAGTAGACACCGCTTCCACTCCGGCACAATGAAGGAGCAGAGCACGGAGCTGGTATGCGCATCGCCCAGGCTGCCTCTCGCTTGTGTGCGGATTCACGTTAGCACTTGAAAACAGAAAGTTCAAGCTGCGGCTACTTGTGCTGCTACCTATTTCTCTTCCAGCTTTCCCTGGAAAGAATTGTGCCCAGCTTGATGCTTTTGAGATGCAGAGATGACAGTGGCAGATGCAGCGGAGACTGGAAATACAGAGTGCAGCCGAGAGTTTCTGGTGCTTTGACGTGAGGCAAGGGGAAAGTGCAGCCCAGCAGAGGCTTTGACTTCTGGAGCCTTTTTCTTTGGCAGCAGCTGCTGCAAGTGGGCAAGGGAGCTGCGAGAGTGAAGAAGGGGACGGTCCGTCTATGTGAGAAGGAAGCTGCCGAGGCGCAGTGTGTTGTGCTCAGTTTCAAGGCTGCCTGGAGGAGGGGGGGACTTGAAGAACGCCTTCTTTCTGGACGCCTCCTTCTGGCTGTGCTCCAGCTGCATGCACTCTGCAGCACTGAAGGTTTAGGAACCTGCTGCTGGCCAGCTTGTGTCCAGGAGTGCAAGGGCTGCGCCTTCCTTCCTGAAGCAGCCAGAGCATTCTCAGCTGCAGCTGCTTGTGAAGCAGCTCTTGGCTGGACATTTGAAATTGGCTCCCCTGAGTACATGAGCCCGGTGCCCAGCTGCTTGGTTCTTCGCCTTCTGTGCTCTGGACAGAACTGAAGCCCAGCCATGGCTTGGAGCTTTGCCGCTCTTCAGCGTGAGCACTGCACGCAGCCACGGTGTGCTGTGCAGGGATTTTCCTTCAGCTCGACGGACAAGCATTTTCTTGCTCTTTCAGCGAGTCCAAACTGGGCATGTAGCTCTCGCTCAGCGAAATGCGTCAGGCGAGAAACACTTGCTGGAGTAGCTTTTCGCTGGGCAAGACTTTCAACACAGCACCACAATTCGGGCAAGGAGCAGCAGAAAGGAAGACCATCTTTTGGTCCTGGCACCTTCTTCTGGGCGACACGCCTATCCGCCTCTTCTCTCCCTGCAAGGCTGTAAGCTTGGCGGTGGTGCTTGCAAGTGAGAAGGCAGGTGCAGAGAGCACCGCCATCAGCCGGCGCTGTGCAGGCTGGAAAGGAAAGAGGGCTACCACTAGGATGTGCTGCAAATACAGGTTTCCACGCGTCGAGGGTAAGCTCCGCGTAAGCTCGTTGACCTCAAACTGTTCTCTGTGCGAGACTTAGCTGAGAAGCTTTCCGTTCAGATTCAGGCTGCAAGGCAGACCGAATGTGCTGCTACCTAGCGCTGAGAGAGAAAGTGCAGAGGCCAGGCGTGTTTGGGCAGAGGCAGCAGCCTGGAGCATTTCTCTGCCGGCACCGTGCTCTCTGGGCGAGAAGTAGACACCGCTTCCACTCCGGCACAATGAAGGAGCAGAGCACGGAGCTGGTATGCGCATCGCCCAGGCTGCCTCTCGCTTGTGTGCGGATTCACGTTAGCACTTGAAAACAGAAAGTTCAAGCTGCGGCTACTTGTGCTGCTACCTATTTCTCTTCCAGCTTTCCCTGGAAAGAATTGTGCCCAGCTTGATGCTTTTGAGATGCAGAGATGACAGTGGCAGATGCAGCGGAGACTGGAAATACAGAGTGCAGCGGAGAGTTTCTGGTGCTTTGACGTGAGGCAAGGGGAAAGTGCAGCCCAGCAGAGGCTTTGACTTCTGGAGCCTTTTTCTTTGGCAGCAGCTGCTGCAAGTGGGCAAGGGAGCTGCGAGAGTGAAGAAGGGGACGGTCCGTCTATGTGAGAAGGAAGCTGCCGAGGCGCAGTGTGTTGTGCTCAGTTTCAAGGCTGCCTGGAGGAGGGGGGGACTTGAAGAACGCCTTCTTTCTGGACGCCTCCTTCTGGCTGTGCTCCAGCTGCATGCACTCTGCAGCACTGAAGGTTTAGGAACCTGCTGCTGGCCAGCTTGTGTCCAGGAGTGCAAGGGCTGCGCCTTCCTTCCTGAAGCAGCCAGAGCATTCTCAGCTGCAGCTGCTTGTGAAGCAGCTCTTGGCTGGACATTTGAAATTGGCTCCCCTGAGTACATGAGCCCGGTGCCCAGCTGCTTGGTTCTTCGCCTTCTGTGCTCTGGACAGAACTGAAGCCCAGCCATGGCTTGGAGCTTTGCCGCTCTTCAGCGTGAGCACTGCACGCAGCCACGGTGTGCTGTGCAGGGATTTTCCTTCAGCTCGACGGACAAGCATTTTCTTGCTCTTTCAGCGAGTCCAAACTGGGCATGTAGCTCTCGCTCAGCGAAATGCGTCAGGCGAGAAACACTTGCTGGAGTAGCTTTTCGCTGGGCAAGACTTTCAACACAGCACCACAATTCGGGCAAGGAGCAGCAGAAAGGAAGACCATCTTTTGGTCCTGGCACCTTCTTCTGGGCGACACGCCTATCCGCCTCTTCGCTCCCTGCAAGGCTGTAAGCTTGGCGGTGGTGCTTGCAAGTGAGAAGGCAGGTGCAGAGAGCACCGCGATCTGCCGGCGCTGTGCAGGCTGGAAAGGAAAGAGGGCTACCACTAGGATGTGCTGCAAATACAGGTTTCCACGCGTCGAGGGTAAGCTCCGCGTAAGCTCGTTGACCTAAAACTGTTCTCTGTGCGAGACTTAGCTGAGAAGCTTTCCGTTCAGATTCAGGCTGCAAGGCAGACCGAATGTGCTGCTACCTAGCGCTGAGAGAGAAAGTGCAGAGGCCAGGCGTGTTTGGGCAGAGGCAGCAGCCTGGAGCATTTCTCTGCTGGCACCGTGCTCTCTGGGCGAGAAGTAGACACCGCTTCCACTCCGGCACAATGAAGGAGCAGAGCACGGAGCTGGTATGCGCATCGCCCAGGCTGCCTCTCGCTTGTGTGCGGATTCACGTTAGCACTTGAAAACAGAAAGTTCAAGCTGCGGCTACTTGTGCTGCTACCTATTTCTCTTCCAGCTTTCCCTGGAAAGAATTGTGCCCAGCTTGATGCTTTTGAGATGCAGAGATGACAGTGGCAGATGCAGCGGAGACTGGAAATACAGAGTGCAGCGGAGAGTTTCTGGTGCTTTGACGTGAGGCAAGGGGAAAGTGCAGCCCAGCAGAGGCTTTGACTTCTGGAGCCTTTTTCTTTGGCAGCAGCTGCTGCAAGTGGGCAAGGGAGCTGCGAGAGTGAAGAAGGGGACGGTCCGTCTATGTGAGAAGGAAGCTGCCGAGGCGCAGTGTGTTGTGCTCAGTTTCAAGGCTGCCTGGAGGAGGGGGGGACTTGAAGAACGCCTTCTTTCTGGACGCCTCCTTCTGGCTGTGCTCCAGCTGCATGCACTCTGCAGCACTGAACGTTTAGGAACCTGCTGCTGGCCAGCTTGTGTCCAGGAGTGCAAGGGCTGCGCCTTCCTTCCTGAAGCAGCCAGAGCATTCTCAGCTGCAGCTGCTTGTGAAGCAGCTCTTGGCTGGACATTTGAAATTGGCTCCCCTGAGTACATGAGCCCGGTGCCCAGCTGCTTGGTTCTTCGCCTTCTGTGCTCTGGACAGAACTGAAGCCCAGCCATGGCTTGGAGCTTTGCCGCTCTTCAGCGTGAGCACTGCACGCAGCCACGGTGTGCTGTGCAGGGATTTTCCTTCAGCTCGACGGACAAGCATTTTCTTGCTCTTTCAGCGAGTCCAAACTGGGCATGTAGCTCTCGCTCAGCGAAATGCGTCAGGCGAGAAACACTTGCTGGAGTAGCTTTTCGCTGGGCAAGACTTTCAACACAGCACCACAATTCGGGCAAGGAGCAGCAGAAAGGAAGACCATCTTTTGGTCCTGGCACCTTCTTCTGGGCGACACGCCTATCCGCCTCTTCTCTCCCTGCAAGGCTGTAAGCTTGGCGGTGGTGCTTGCAAGTGAGAAGGCAGGTGCAGAGAGCACCGCCATCTGCCGGCGCTGTGCAGGCTGGAAAGGAAAGAGGGCTACCACTAGGATGTGCTGCAAATACAGGTTTCCACGCGTCGAGGGTAAGCTCCGCGTAAGCTCGTTGACCTAAAACTGTTCTCTGTGCGAGACTTAGCTGAGAAGCTTTCCGTTCAGATTCAGGCTGCAAGGCAGACCGAATGTGCTGCTACCTAGCGCTGAGAGAGAAAGTGCAGAGGCCAGGCGTGTTTGGGCAGAGGCAGCAGCCTGGAGCATTTCTCTGCCGGCACCGTGCTCTCTGGGCGAGAAGTAGACACCGCTTCCACTCCGGCACAATGAAGGAGCAGAGCACGGAGCTGGTATGCGCATCGCCCAGGCTGCCTCTCGCTTGTGTGCGGATTCACGTTAGCACTTGAAAACAGAAAGTTCAAGCTGCGGCTACTTGTGCTGCTACCTATTTCTCTTCCAGCTTTCCCTGGAAAGAATTGTGCCCAGCTTGATGCTTTTGAGATGCAGAGATGACAGTGGCAGATGCAGCGGAGACTGGAAATACAGAGTGCAGCGGAGAGTTTCTGGTGCTTTGACGTGAGGCAAGGGGAAAGTGCAGCCCAGCAGAGGCTTTGACTTCTGGAGCCTTTTTCTTTGGCAGCAGCTGCTGCAAGTGGGCAAGGGAGCTGCGAGAGTGAAGAAGGGGACGGTCCGTCTATGTGAGAAGGAAGCTGCCGAGGCGCAGTGTGTTGTGCTCAGTTTCAAGGCTGCCTGGAGGAGGGGGGTACTTGAAGAACGCCTTCTTTCTGGACGCCTCCTTCTGGCTGTGCTCCAGCTGCATGCACTCTGCAGCACTGAACGTTTAGGAACCTGCTGCTGGCCAGCTTGTGTCCAGGAGTGCAAGGGCTGCGCCTTCCTTCCTGAAGCAGCCAGAGCATTCTCAGCTGCAGCTGCTTGTGAAGCAGCTCTTGGCTGGACATTTGAAATTGGCTCCCCTGAGTACATGAGCCCGGTGCCCAGCTGCTTGGTTCTTCGCCTTCTGTGCTCTGGACAGAACTGAAGCCCAGCCATGGCTTGGAGCTTTGCCGCTCTTCAGCGTGAGCACTGCACGCAGCCACGGTGTGCTGTGCAGGGATTTTCCTTCAGCTCGACGGACAAGCATTTTCTTGCTCTTTCAGCGAGTCCAAACTGGGCATGTAGCTCTCGCTCAGCGAAATGCGTCAGGCGAGAAACACTTGCTGGAGTAGCTTTTCGCTGGGCAAGACTTTCAACACAGCACCACAATTCGGGCAAGGAGCAGCAGAAAGGAAGACCATCTTTTGGTCCTGGCACCTTCTTCTGGGCGACACGCCTATCCGCCTCTTCGCTCCCTGCAAGGCTGTAAGCTTGGCGGTGGTGCTTGCAAGTGAGAAGGCAGGTGTAGAGAGCACCGCGATCTGCCGGCGCTGTGCAGGCTGGAAAGGAAAGAGGGCTACCACTAGGATGTGCTGCAAATACAGGTTTCCACGCGACGAGGGTAAGCTCCGCGTAAGCTCGTTGACCTCAAACTGTTCTCTGTGCGAGACTTAGCTGAGAAGCTTTCGGTTCAGATTCAGGCTGCAAGGCAGACCGAATGTGCTGCTACCTAGCGCTGAGAGAGAAAGTGCAGAGGAGCCCAGGCGTGTTTGGGCAGAGGCAGCAGCCTGGAGCATTTCTCTGCTGGCACCGTGCTCTCTGGGCGAGAAGTAGACACCGCTTCCACTCCGGCACAATGAAGGAGCAGAGCACGGAGCTGGTATGCGCATCGCCCAGGCTGCCTCTCGCTTGTGTGCGGATTCACGTTAGCACTTGAAAACAGAAAGTTCAAGCTGCGGCTACTTGTGCTGCTACCTATTTCTCTTCCAGCTTTCCCTGGAAAGAATTGTGCCCAGCTTGATGCTTTTGAGATGCAGAGATGACAGTGGCAGATGCAGCGGAGACTGGAAATACAGAGTGCAGCGGAGAGTTTCTGGTGCTTTGACGTGAGGCAAGGGGAAAGTGCAGCCCAGCAGAGGCTTTGACTTCTGGAGCCTTTTTCTTTGGCAGCAGCTGCTGCAAGTGGGCAAGGGAGCTGCGAGAGTGAAGAAGGGGACGGTCCGTCTATGTGAGAAGGAAGCTGCCGAGGCGCAGTGTGTTGTGCTCAGTTTCAAGGCTGCCTGGAGGAGGGGGGGACTTGAAGAACGCCTTCTTTCTGGACGCCTCCTTCTGGCTGTGCTCCAGCTGCATGCACTCTGCAGCACTGAACGTTTAGGAACCTGCTGCTGGCCAGCTTGTGTCCAGGAGTGCAAGGGCTGCGCCTTCCTTCCTGAAGCAGCCAGAGCATTCTCAGCTGCAGCTGCTTGTGAAGCAGCTCTTGGCTGGACATTTGAAATTGGCTCCCCTGAGTACATGAGCCCGCTGCCCAGCTGCTTGGTTCTTCGCCTTCTGTGCTCTGGACAGAACTGAAGCCCAGCCATGGCTTGGAGCTTTGCCGCTCTTCAGCGTGAGCACTGCACGCAGCCACGGTGTGCTGTGCAGGGATTTTCCTTCAGCTCGACGGACAAGCATTTTCTTGCTCTTTCAGCGAGTCCAAACTGGGCATGTAGCTCTCGCTCAGCGAAATGCGTCAGGCGAGAAACACTTGCTGGAGTAGCTTTTCGCTGGGCAAGACTTTCAACACAGCACCACAATTCGGGCAAGGAGCAGCAGAAAGGAAGACCATCTTTTGGTCCTGGCACCTTCTTCTGGGCGACACGCCTATCCGCCTCTTCGCTCCCTGCAAGGCTGTAAGCTTGGCGGTGGTGCTTGCAAGTGAGAAGGCAGGTGTAGAGAGCACCGCGATCTGCCGGCGCTGTGCAGGCTGGAAAGGAAAGAGGGCTACCACTAGGATGTGCTGCAAATACAGGTTTCCACGCGACGAGGGTAAGCTCCGCGTAAGCTCGTTGACCTAAAACTGTTCTCTGTGCGAGACTTAGCTGAGAAGCTTTCGGTTCAGATTCAGGCTGCAAGGCAGACCGAATGTGCTGCTACCTAGCGCTGAGAGAGAAAGTGCAGAGGAGCCCAGGCGTGTTTGGGCAGAGGCAGCAGCCTGGAGCATTTCTCTGCTGGCACCGTGCTCTCTGGGCGAGAAGTAGACACCGCTTCCACTCCGGCACAATGAAGGAGCAGAGCACGGAGCTGGTATGCGCATCGCCCAGGCTGCCTCTCGCTTGTGTGCGGATTCACGTTAGCACTTGAAAACAGAAAGTTCAAGCTGCGGCTACTTGTGCTGCTACCTATTTCTCTTCCAGCTTTCCCTGGAAAGAATTGTGCCCAGCTTGATGCTTTTGAGATGCAGAGATGACAGTGGCAGATGCAGCGGAGACTGGAAATACAGAGTGCAGCGGAGAGTTTCTGGTGCTTTGACGTGAGGCAAGGGGAAAGTGCAGCCCAGCAGAGGCTTTGACTTCTGGAGCCTTTTTCTTTGGCAGCAGCTGCTGCAAGTGGGCAAGGGAGCTGCGAGAGTGAAGAAGGGGACGGTCCGTCTATGTGAGAAGGAAGCTGCCGAGGCGCAGTGTGTTGTGCTCAGTTTCAAGGCTGCCTGGAGGAGGGGGGGACTTGAAGAACGCCTTCTTTCTGGACGCCTCCTTCTGGCTGTGCTCCAGCTGCATGCACTCTGCAGCACTGAACGTTTAGGAACCTGCTGCTGGCCAGCTTGTGTCCAGGAGTGCAAGGGCTGCGCCTTCCTTCCTGAAGCAGCCAGAGCATTCTCAGCTGCAGCTGCTTGTGAAGCAGCTCTTGGCTGGACATTTGAAATTGGCTCCCCTGAGTACATGAGCCCGGTGCCCAGCTGCTTGGTTCTTCGCCTTCTGTGCTCTGGACAGAACTGAAGCCCAGCCATGGCTTGGAGCTTTGCCGCTCTTCAGCGTGAGCACTGCACGCAGCCACGGTGTGCTGTGCAGGGATTTTCCTTCAGCTCGACGGACAAGCATTTTCTTGCTCTTTCAGCGAGTCCAAACTGGGCATGTAGCTCTCGCTCAGCGAAATGCGTCAGGCGAGAAACACTTGCTGGAGTAGCTTTTCGCTGGGCAAGACTTTCAACACAGCACCACAATTCGGGCAAGGAGCAGCAGAAAGGAAGACCATCTTTTGGTCCTGGCACCTTCTTCTGGGCGACACGCCTATCCGCCTCTTCTCTCCCTGCAAGGCTGTAAGCTTGGCGGTGGTGCTTGCAAGTGAGAAGGCAGGTGCAGAGAGCACCGCGATCTGCCGGCGCTGTGCAGGCTGGAAAGGAAAGAGGGCTACCACTAGGATGTGCTGCAAATACAGGTTTCCACGCGACGAGGGTAAGCTCCGCGTAAGCTCGTTGACCTAAAACTGTTCTCTGTGCGAGACTTAGCTGAGAAGCTTTCCGTTCAGATTCAGGCTACAAGGCAGACCGAATGTGCTGCTACCTAGCGCTGAGAGAGAAAGTGCAGAGGCCAGGCGTGTTTGGGCAGAGGCAGCAGCCTGGAGCATTTCTCTGCCGGCACCGTGCTCTCTGGGCGAGAAGTAGACACCGCTTCCACTCCGGCACAATGAAGGAGCAGAGCACGGAGCTGGTATGCGCATCGCCCAGGCTGCCTCTCGCTTGTGTGCGGATTCACGTTAGCACTTGAAAACAGAAAGTTCAAGCTGCGGCTACTTGTGCTGCTACCTATTTCTCTTCCAGCTTTCCCTGGAAAGAATTGTGCCCAGCTTGATGCTTTTGAGATGCAGAGATGACAGTGGCAGATGCAGCGGAGACTGGAAATACAGAGTGCAGCGGAGAGTTTCTGGTGCTTTGACGTGAGGCAAGGGGAAAGTGCAGCCCAGCAGAGGCTTTGACTTCTGGAGCCTTTTTCTTTGGCAGCAGCTGCTGCAAGTGGGCAAGGGAGCTGCGAGAGTGAAGAAGGGGACGGTCCGTCTATGTGAGAAGGAAGCTGCCGAGGCGCAGTGTGTTGTGCTCAGTTTCAAGGCTGCCTGGAGGAGGGGGGGACTTGAAGAACGCCTTCTTTCTGGACGCCTCCTTCTGGCTGTGCTCCAGCTGCATGCACTCTGCAGCACTGAACGTTTAGGAACCTGCTGCTGGCCAGCTTGTGTCCAGGAGTGCAAGGGCTGCGCCTTCCTTCCTGAAGCAGCCAGAGCATTCTCAGCTGCAGCTGCTTGTGAAGCAGCTCTTGGCTGGACATTTGAAATTGGCTCCCCTGAGTACATGAGCCCGGTGCCCAGCTGCTTGGTTCTTCGCCTTCTGTGCTCTGGACAGAACTGAAGCCCAGCCATGGCTTGGAGCTTTGCCGCTCTTCAGCGTGAGCACTGCACGCAGCCACGGTGTGCTGTGCAGGGATTTTCCTTCAGCTCGACGGACAAGCATTTTCTTGCTCTTTCAGCGAGTCCAAACTGGGCATGTAGCTCTCGCTCAGCGAAATGCGTCAGGCGAGAAACACTTGCTGGAGTAGCTTTTCGCTGGGCAAGACTTTCAACACAGCACCACAATTCGGGCAAGGAGCAGCAGAAAGGAAGACCATCTTTTGGTCCTGGCACCTTCTTCTGGGCGACACGCCTATCCGCCTCTTCTCTCCCTGCAAGGCTGTAAGCTTGGCGGTGGTGCTTGCAAGTGAGAAGGCAGGTGCAGAGAGCACCGCGATCTGCCGGCGCTGTGCAGGCTGGAAAGGAAAGAGGGCTACCACTAGGATGTGCTGCAAATACAGGTTTCCACGCGTCGAGGGTAAGCTCCGCGTAAGCTCGTTGACCTCAAACTGTTCTCTGTGCGAGACTTAGCTGAGAAGCTTTCGGTTCAGATTCAGGCTGCAAGGCAGACCGAATGTGCTGCTACCTAGCGCTGAGAGAGAAAGTGCAGAGGAGCCCAGGCGTGTTTGGGCAGAGGCAGCAGCCTGGAGCATTTCTCTGCCGGCACCGTGCTCTCTGGGCGAGAAGTAGACACCGCTTCCACTCCGGCACAATGAAGGAGCAGAGCACGGAGCTGGTATGCGCATCGCCCAGGCTGCCTCTCGCTTGTGTGCGGATTCACGTTAGCACTTGAAAACAGAAAGTTCAAGCTGCGGCTACTTGTGCTGCTACCTATTTCTCTTCCAGCTTTCCCTGGAAAGAATTGTGCCCAGCTTGATGCTTTTGAGATGCAGAGATGACAGTGGCAGATGCAGCGGAGACTGGAAATACAGAGTGCAGCGGAGAGTTTCTGGTGCTTTGACGTGAGGCAAGGGGAAAGTGCAGCCCAGCAGAGGCTTTGACTTCTGGAGCCTTTTTCTTTGGCAGCAGCTGCTGCAAGTGGGCAAGGGAGCTGCGAGAGTGAAGAAGGGGACGGTCCGTCTATGTGAGAAGGAAGCTGCCGAGGCGCAGTGTGTTGTGCTCAGTTTCAAGGCTGCCTGGAGGAGGGGGGGACTTGAAGAACGCCTTCTTTCTGGACGCCTCCTTCTGGCTGTGCTCCAGCTGCATGCACTCTGCAGCACTGAAGGTTTAGGAACCTGCTGCTGGCCAGCTTGTGTCCAGGAGTGCAAGGGCTGCGCCTTCCTTCCTGAAGCAGCCAGAGCATTCTCAGCTGCAGCTGCTTGTGAAGCAGCTCTTGGCTGGACATTTGAAATTGGCTCCCCTGAGTACATGAGCCCGGTGCCCAGCTGCTTGGTTCTTCGCCTTCTGTGCTCTGGACAGAACTGAAGCCCAGCCATGGCTTGGAGCTTTGCCGCTCTTCAGCGTGAGCACTGCACGCAGCCACGGTGTGCTGTGCAGGGATTTTCCTTCAGCTCGACGGACAAGCATTTTCTTGCTCTTTCAGCGAGTCCAAACTGGGCATGTAGCTCTCGCTCAGCGAAATGCGTCAGGCGAGAAACACTTGCTGGAGTAGCTTTTCGCTGGGCAAGACTTTCAACACAGCACCACAATTCGGGCAAGGAGCAGCAGAAAGGAAGACCATCTTTTGGTCCTGGCACCTTCTTCTGGGCGACACGCCTATCCGCCTCTTCGCTCCCTGCAAGGCTGTAAGCTTGGCGGTGGTGCTTGCAAGTGAGAAGGCAGGTGTAGAGAGCACCGCGATCTGCCGGCGCTGTGCAGGCTGGAAAGGAAAGAGGGCTACCACTAGGATGTGCTGCAAATACAGGTTTCCACGCGACGAGGGTAAGCTCCGCGTAAGCTCGTTGACCTCAAACTGTTCTCTGTGCGAGACTTAGCTGAGAAGCTTTCCGTTCAGATTCAGGCTGCAAGGCAGACCGAATGTGCTGCTACCTAGCGCTGAGAGAGAAAGTGCAGAGGAGCCCAGGCGTGTTTGGGCAGAGGCAGCAGCCTGGAGCATTTCTCTGCTGGCACCGTGCTCTCTGGGCGAGAAGTAGACACCGCTTCCACTCCGGCACAATGAAGGAGCAGAGCACGGAGCTGGTATGCGCATCGCCCAGGCTGCCTCTCGCTTGTGTGCGGATTCACGTTAGCACTTGAAAACAGAAAGTTCAAGCTGCGGCTACTTGTGCTGCTACCTATTTCTCTTCCAGCTTTCCCTGGAAAGAATTGTGCCCAGCTTGATGCTTTTGAGATGCAGAGATGACAGTGGCAGATGCAGCGGAGACTGGAAATACAGAGTGCAGCCGAGAGTTTCTGGTGCTTTGACGTGAGGCAAGGGGAAAGTGCAGCCCAGCAGAGGCTTTGACTTCTGGAGCCTTTTTCTTTGGCAGCAGCTGCTGCAAGTGGGCAAGGGAGCTGCGAGAGTGAAGAAGGGGACGGTCCGTCTATGTGAGAAGGAAGCTGCCGAGGCGCAGTGTGTTGTGCTCAGTTTCAAGGCTGCCTGGAGGAGGGGGGGACTTGAAGAACGCCTTCTTTCTGGACGCCTCCTTCTGGCTGTGCTCCAGCTGCATGCACTCTGCAGCACTGAAGGTTTAGGAACCTGCTGCTGGCCAGCTTGTGTCCAGGAGTGCAAGGGCTGCGCCTTCCTTCCTGAAGCAGCCAGAGCATTCTCAGCTGCAGCTGCTTGTGAAGCAGCTCTTGGCTGGACATTTGAAATTGGCTCCCCTGAGTACATGAGCCCGGTGCCCAGCTGCTTGGTTCTTCGCCTTCTGTGCTCTGGACAGAACTGAAGCCCAGCCATGGCTTGGAGCTTTGCCGCTCTTCAGCGTGAGCACTGCACGCAGCCACGGTGTGCTGTGCAGGGATTTTCCTTCAGCTCGACGGACAAGCATTTTCTTGCTCTTTCAGCGAGTCCAAACTGGGCATGTAGCTCTCGCTCAGCGAAATGCGTCAGGCGAGAAACACTTGCTGGAGTAGCTTTTCGCTGGGCAAGACTTTCAACACAGCACCACAATTCGGGCAAGGAGCAGCAGAAAGGAAGACCATCTTTTGGTCCTGGCACCTTCTTCTGGGCGACACGCCTATCCGCCTCTTCTCTCCCTGCAAGGCTGTAAGCTTGGCGGTGGTGCTTGCAAGTGAGAAGGCAGGTGCAGAGAGCACCGCCATCAGCCGGCGCTGTGCAGGCTGGAAAGGAAAGAGGGCTACCACTAGGATGTGCTGCAAATACAGGTTTCCACGCGTCGAGGGTAAGCTCCGCGTAAGCTCGTTGACCTCAAACTGTTCTCTGTGCGAGACTTAGCTGAGAAGCTTTCCGTTCAGATTCAGGCTGCAAGGCAGACCGAATGTGCTGCTACCTAGCGCTGAGAGAGAAAGTGCAGAGGCCAGGCGTGTTTGGGCAGAGGCAGCAGCCTGGAGCATTTCTCTGCCGGCACCGTGCTCTCTGGGCGAGAAGTAGACACCGCTTCCACTCCGGCACAATGAAGGAGCAGAGCACGGAGCTGGTATGCGCATCGCCCAGGCTGCCTCTCGCTTGTGTGCGGATTCACGTTAGCACTTGAAAACAGAAAGTTCAAGCTGCGGCTACTTGTGCTGCTACCTATTTCTCTTCCAGCTTTCCCTGGAAAGAATTGTGCCCAGCTTGATGCTTTTGAGATGCAGAGATGACAGTGGCAGATGCAGCGGAGACTGGAAATACAGAGTGCAGCGGAGAGTTTCTGGTGCTTTGACGTGAGGCAAGGGGAAAGTGCAGCCCAGCAGAGGCTTTGACTTCTGGAGCCTTTTTCTTTGGCAGCAGCTGCTGCAAGTGGGCAAGGGAGCTGCGAGAGTGAAGAAGGGGACGGTCCGTCTATGTGAGAAGGAAGCTGCCGAGGCGCAGTGTGTTGTGCTCAGTTTCAAGGCTGCCTGGAGGAGGGGGGGACTTGAAGAACGCCTTCTTTCTGGACGCCTCCTTCTGGCTGTGCTCCAGCTGCATGCACTCTGCAGCACTGAAGGTTTAGGAACCTGCTGCTGGCCAGCTTGTGTCCAGGAGTGCAAGGGCTGCGCCTTCCTTCCTGAAGCAGCCAGAGCATTCTCAGCTGCAGCTGCTTGTGAAGCAGCTCTTGGCTGGACATTTGAAATTGGCTCCCCTGAGTACATGAGCCCGGTGCCCAGCTGCTTGGTTCTTCGCCTTCTGTGCTCTGGACAGAACTGAAGCCCAGCCATGGCTTGGAGCTTTGCCGCTCTTCAGCGTGAGCACTGCACGCAGCCACGGTGTGCTGTGCAGGGATTTTCCTTCAGCTCGACGGACAAGCATTTTCTTGCTCTTTCAGCGAGTCCAAACTGGGCATGTAGCTCTCGCTCAGCGAAATGCGTCAGGCGAGAAACACTTGCTGGAGTAGCTTTTCGCTGGGCAAGACTTTCAACACAGCACCACAATTCGGGCAAGGAGCAGCAGAAAGGAAGACCATCTTTTGGTCCTGGCACCTTCTTCTGGGCGACACGCCTATCCGCCTCTTCGCTCCCTGCAAGGCTGTAAGCTTGGCGGTGGTGCTTGCAAGTGAGAAGGCAGGTGCAGAGAGCACCGCGATCTGCCGGCGCTGTGCAGGCTGGAAAGGAAAGAGGGCTACCACTAGGATGTGCTGCAAATACAGGTTTCCACGCGACGAGGGTAAGCTCCGCGTAAGCTCGTTGACCTAAAACTGTTCTCTGTGCGAGACTTAGCTGAGAAGCTTTCCGTTCAGATTCAGGCTGCAAGGCAGACCGAATGTGCTGCTACCTAGCGCTGAGAGAGAAAGTGCAGAGGCCAGGCGTGTTTGGGCAGAGGCAGCAGCCTGGAGCATTTCTCTGCCGGCACCGTGCTCTCTGGGCGAGAAGTAGACACCGCTTCCACTCCGGCACAATGAAGGAGCAGAGCACGGAGCTGGTATGCGCATCGCCCAGGCTGCCTCTCGCTTGTGTGCGGATTCACGTTAGCACTTGAAAACAGAAAGTTCAAGCTGCGGCTACTTGTGCTGCTACCTATTTCTCTTCCAGCTTTCCCTGGAAAGAATTGTGCCCAGCTTGATGCTTTTGAGATGCAGAGATGACAGTGGCAGATGCAGCGGAGACTGGAAATACAGAGTGCAGCGGAGAGTTTCTGGTGCTTTGACGTGAGGCAAGGGGAAAGTGCAGCCCAGCAGAGGCTTTGACTTCTGGAGCCTTTTTCTTTGGCAGCAGCTGCTGCAAGTGGGCAAGGGAGCTGCGAGAGTGAAGAAGGGGACGGTCCGTCTATGTGAGAAGGAAGCTGCCGAGGCGCAGTGTGTTGTGCTCAGTTTCAAGGCTGCCTGGAGGAGGGGGGGACTTGAAGAACGCCTTCTTTCTGGACGCCTCCTTCTGGCTGTGCTCCAGCTGCATGCACTCTGCAGCACTGAAGGTTTAGGAACCTGCTGCTGGCCAGCTTGTGTCCAGGAGTGCAAGGGCTGCGCCTTCCTTCCTGAAGCAGCCAGAGCATTCTCAGCTGCAGCTGCTTGTGAAGCAGCTCTTGGCTGGACATTTGAAATTGGCTCCCCTGAGTACATGAGCCCGCTGCCCAGCTGCTTGGTTCTTCGCCTTCTGTGCTCTGGACAGAACTGAAGCCCAGCCATGGCTTGGAGCTTTGCCGCTCTTCAGCGTGAGCACTGCACGCAGCCACGGTGTGCTGTGCAGGGATTTTCCTTCAGCTCGACGGACAAGCATTTTCTTGCTCTTTCAGCGAGTCCAAACTGGGCATGTAGCTCTCGCTCAGCGAAATGCGTCAGGCGAGAAACACTTGCTGGAGTAGCTTTTCGCTGGGCAAGACTTTCAACACAGCACCACAATTCGGGCAAGGAGCAGCAGAAAGGAAGACCATCTTTTGGTCCTGGCACCTTCTTCTGGGCGACACGCCTATCCGCCTCTTCTCTCCCTGCAAGGCTGTAAGCTTGGCGGTGGTGCTTGCAAGTGAGAAGGCAGGTGCAGAGAGCACCGCGATCTGCCGGCGCTGTGCAGGCTGGAAAGGAAAGAGGGCTACCACTAGGATGTGCTGCAAATACAGGTTTCCACGCGTCGAGGGTAAGCTCCGCGTAAGCTCGTTGACCTAAAACTGTTCTCTGTGCGAGACTTAGCTGAGAAGCTTTCCATTCAGATTCAGGCTGCAAGGCAGACCGAATGTGCTGCTACCTAGCGCTGAGAGAGAAAGTGCAGAGGCCAGGCGTGTTTGGGCAGAGGCAGCAGCCTGGAGCATTTCTCTGCCGGCACCGTGCTCTCTGGGCGAGAAGTAGACACCGCTTCCACTCCGGCACAATGAAGGAGCAGAGCACGGAGCTGGTATGCGCATCGCCCAGGCTGCCTCTCGCTTGTGTGCGGATTCACGTTAGCACTTGAAAACAGAAAGTTCAAGCTGCGGCTACTTGTGCTGCTACCTATTTCTCTTCCAGCTTTCCCTGGAAAGAATTGTGCCCATCTTGATGCTTTTGAGATGCAGAGATGACAGTGGCAGATGCAGCGGAGACTGGAAATACAGAGTGCAGCGGAGAGTTTCTGGTGCTTTGACGTGAGGCAAGGGGAAAGTGCAGCCCAGCAGAGGCTTTGACTTCTGGAGCCTTTTTCTTTGGCAGCAGCTGCTGCAAGTGGGCAAGGGAGCTGCGAGAGTGAAGAAGGGGACGGTCCGTCTATGTGAGAAGGAAGCTGCCGAGGCGCAGTGTGTTGTGCTCAGTTTCAAGGCTGCCTGGAGGAGGGGGGGACTTGAAGAACGCCTTCTTTCTGGACGCCTCCTTCTGGCTGTGCTCCAGCTGCATGCACTCTGCAGCACTGAACGTTTAGGAACCTGCTGCTGGCCAGCTTGTGTCCAGGAGTGCAAGGGCTGCGCCTTCCTTCCTGAAGCAGCCAGAGCATTCTCAGCTGCAGCTGCTTGTGAAGCAGCTCTTGGCTGGACATTTGAAATTGGCTCCCCTGAGTACATGAGCCCGGTGCCCAGCTGCTTGGTTCTTCGCCTTCTGTGCTCTGGACAGAACTGAAGCCCAGCCATGGCTTGGAGCTTTGCCGCTCTTCAGCGTGAGCACTGCACGCAGCCACGGTGTGCTATGCAGGGATTTTCCTTCAGCTCGACGGACAAGCATTTTCTTGCTCTTTCAGCGAGTCCAAACTGGGCATGTAGCTCTCGCTCAGCGAAATGCGTCAGGCGAGAAACACTTGCTGGAGTAGCTTTTCGCTGGGCAAGACTTTCAACACAGCACCACAATTCGGGCAAGGAGCAGCAGAAAGGAAGACCATCTTTTGGTCCTGGCACCTTCTTCTGGGCGACACGCCTATCCGCCTCTTCGCTCCCTGCAAGGCTGTAAGCTTGGCGGTGGTGCTTGCAAGTGAGAAGGCAGGTGTAGAGAGCACCGCGATCTGCCGGCGCTGTGCAGGCTGGAAAGGAAAGAGGGCTACCACTAGGATGTGCTGCAAATACAGGTTTCCACGCGACGAGGGTAAGCTCCGCGTAAGCTCGTTGACCTCAAACTGTTCTCTGTGCGAGACTTAGCTGAGAAGCTTTCCGTTCAGATTCAGGCTGCAAGGCAGACCGAATGTGCTGCTACCTAGCGCTGAGAGAGAAAGTGCAGAGGAGCCCAGGCGTGTTTGGGCAGAGGCAGCAGCCTGGAGCATTTCTCTGCCGGCACCGTGCTCTCTGGGCGAGAAGTAGACACCGCTTCCACTCCGGCACAATGAAGGAGCAGAGCACGGAGCTGGTATGCGCATCGCCCAGGCTGCCTCTCGCTTGTGTGCGGATTCACGTTAGCACTTGAAAACAGAAAGTTCAAGCTGCGGCTACTTGTGCTGCTACCTATTTCTCTTCCAGCTTTCCCTGGAAAGAATTGTGCCCAGCTTGATGCTTTTGAGATGCAGAGATGACAGTGGCAGATGCAGCGGAGACTGGAAATACAGAGTGCAGCCGAGAGTTTCTGGTGCTTTGACGTGAGGCAAGGGGAAAGTGCAGCCCAGCAGAGGCTTTGACTTCTGGAGCCTTTTTCTTTGGCAGCAGCTGCTGCAAGTGGGCAAGGGAGCTGCGAGAGTGAAGAAGGGGACGGTCCGTCTATGTGAGAAGGAAGCTGCCGAGGCGCAGTGTGTTGTGCTCAGTTTCAAGGCTGCCTGGAGGAGGGGGGGACTTGAAGAACGCCTTCTTTCTGGACGCCTCCTTCTGGCTGTGCTCCAGCTGCATGCACTCTGCAGCACTGAAGGTTTAGGAACCTGCTGCTGGCCAGCTTGTGTCCAGGAGTGCAAGGGCTGCGCCTTCCTTCCTGAAGCAGCCAGAGCATTCTCAGCTGCAGCTGCTTGTGAAGCAGCTCTTGGCTGGACATTTGAAATTGGCTCCCCTGAGTACATGAGCCCGCTGCCCAGCTGCTTGGTTCTTCGCCTTCTGTGCTCTGGACAGAACTGAAGCCCAGCCATGGCTTGGAGCTTTGCCGCTCTTCAGCGTGAGCACTGCACGCAGCCACGGTGTGCTGTGCAGGGATTTTCCTTCAGCTCGACGGACAAGCATTTTCTTGCTCTTTCAGCGAGTCCAAACTGGGCATGTAGCTCTCGCTCAGCGAAATGCGTCAGGCGAGAAACACTTGCTGGAGTAGCTTTTCGCTGGGCAAGACTTTCAACACAGCACCACAATTCGGGCAAGGAGCAGCAGAAAGGAAGACCATCTTTTGGTCCTGGCACCTTCTTCTGGGCGACACGCCTATCCGCCTCTTCTCTCCCTGCAAGGCTGTAAGCTTGGCGGTGGTGCTTGCAAGTGAGAAGGCAGGTGCAGAGAGCACCGCGATCTGCCGGCGCTGTGCAGGCTGGAAAGGAAAGAGGGCTACCACTAGGATGTGCTGCAAATACAGGTTTCCACGCGTCGAGGGTAAGCTCCGCGTAAGCTCGTTGACCTAAAACTGTTCTCTGTGCGAGACTTAGCTGAGAAGCTTTCCATTCAGATTCAGGCTGCAAGGCAGACCGAATGTGCTGCTACCTAGCGCTGAGAGAGAAAGTGCAGAGGAGCCCAGGCGTGTTTGGGCAGAGGCAGCAGCCTGGAGCATTTCTCTGCCGGCACCGTGCTCTCTGGGCGAGAAGTAGACACCGCTTCCACTCCGGCACAATGAAGGAGCAGAGCACGGAGCTGGTATGCGCATCGCCCAGGCTGCCTCTCGCTTGTGTGCGGATTCACGTTAGCACTTGAAAACAGAAAGTTCAAGCTGCGGCTACTTGTGCTGCTACCTATTTCTCTTCCAGCTTTCCCTGGAAAGAATTGTGCCCAGCTTGATGCTTTTGAGATGCAGAGATGACAGTGGCAGATGCAGCGGAGACTGGAAATACAGAGTGCAGCGGAGAGTTTCTGGTGCTTTGACGTGAGGCAAGGGGAAAGTGCAGCCCAGCAGAGGCTTTGACTTCTGGAGCCTTTTTCTTTGGCAGCAGCTGCTGCAAGTGGGCAAGGGAGCTGCGAGAGTGAAGAAGGGGACGGTCCGTCTATGTGAGAAGGAAGCTGCCGAGGCGCAGTGTGTTGTGCTCAGTTTCAAGGCTGCCTGGAGGAGGGGGGGACTTGAAGAACGCCTTCTTTCTGGACGCCTCCTTCTGGCTGTGCTCCAGCTGCATGCACTCTGCAGCACTGAACGTTTAGGAACCTGCTGCTGGCCAGCTTGTGTCCAGGAGTGCAAGGGCTGCGCCTTCCTTCCTGAAGCAGCCAGAGCATTCTCAGCTGCAGCTGCTTGTGAAGCAGCTCTTGGCTGGACATTTGAAATTGGCTCCCCTGAGTACATGAGCCCGGTGCCCAGCTGCTTGGTTCTTCGCCTTCTGTGCTCTGGACAGAACTGAAGCCCAGCCATGGCTTGGAGCTTTGCCGCTCTTCAGCGTGAGCACTGCACGCAGCCACGGTGTGCTGTGCAGAGATTTTCCTTCAGCTCGACGGACAAGCATTTTCTTGCTCTTTCAGCGAGTCCAAACTGGGCATGTAGCTCTCGCTCAGCGAAATGCGTCAGGCGAGAAACACTTGCTGGAGTAGCTTTTCGCTGGGCAAGACTTTCAACACAGCACCACAATTCGGGCAAGGAGCAGCAGAAAGGAAGACCATCTTTTGGTCCTGGCACCTTCTTCTGGGCGACACGCCTATCCGCCTCTTCGCTCCCTGCAAGGCTGTAAGCTTGGCGGTGGTGCTTGCAAGTGAGAAGGCAGGTGTAGAGAGCACCGCGATCTGCCGGCGCTGTGCAGGCTGGAAAGGAAAGAGGGCTACCACTAGGATGTGCTGCAAATACAGGTTTCCACGCGACGAGGGTAAGCTCCGCGTAAGCTCGTTGACCTCAAACTGTTCTCTGTGCGAGACTTAGCTGAGAAGCTTTCGGTTCAGATTCAGGCTGCAAGGCAGACCGAATGTGCTGCTACCTAGCGCTGAGAGAGAAAGTGCAGAGGAGCCCAGGCGTGTTTGGGCAGAGGCAGCAGCCTGGAGCATTTCTCTGCCGGCACCGTGCTCTCTGGGCGAGAAGTAGACACCGCTTCCACTCCGGCACAATGAAGGAGCAGAGCACGGAGCTGGTATGCGCATCGCCCAGGCTGCCTCTCGCTTGTGTGCGGATTCACGTTAGCACTTGAAAACAGAAAGTTCAAGCTGCGGCTACTTGTGCTGCTACCTATTTCTCTTCCAGCTTTCCCTGGAAAGAATTGTGCCCAGCTTGATGCTTTTGAGATGCAGAGATGACAGTGGCAGATGCAGCGGAGACTGGAAATACAGAGTGCAGCGGAGAGTTTCTGGTGCTTTGACGTGAGGCAAGGGGAAAGTGCAGCCCAGCAGAGGCTTTGACTTCTGGAGCCTTTTTCTTTGGCAGCAGCTGCTGCAAGTGGGCAAGGGAGCTGCGAGAGTGAAGAAGGGGACGGTCCGTCTATGTGAGAAGGAAGCTGCCGAGGCGCAGTGTGTTGTGCTCAGTTTCAAGGCTGCCTGGAGGAGGGGGGGACTTGAAGAACGCCTTCTTTCTGGACGCCTCCTTCTGGCTGTGCTCCAGCTGCATGCACTCTGCAGCACTGAACGTTTAGGAACCTGCTGCTGGCCAGCTTGTGTCCAGGAGTGCAAGGGCTGCGCCTTCCTTCCTGAAGCAGCCAGAGCATTCTCAGCTGCAGCTGCTTGTGAAGCAGCTCTTGGCTGGACATTTGAAATTGGCTCCCCTGAGTACATGAGCCCGGTGCCCAGCTGCTTGGTTCTTCGCCTTCTGTGCTCTGGACAGAACTGAAGCCCAGCCATGGCTTGGAGCTTTGCCGCTCTTCAGCGTGAGCACTGCACGCAGCCACGGTGTGCTGTGCAGGGATTTTCCTTCAGCTCGACGGACAAGCATTTTCTTGCTCTTTCAGCGAGTCCAAACTGGGCATGTAGCTCTCGCTCAGCGAAATGCGTCAGGCGAGAAACACTTGCTGGAGTAGCTTTTCGCTGGGCAAGACTTTCAACACAGCACCACAATTCGGGCAAGGAGCAGCAGAAAGGAAGACCATCTTTTGGTCCTGGCACCTTCTTCTGGGCGACACGCCTATCCGCCTCTTCGCTCCCTGCAAGGCTGTAAGCTTGGCGGTGGTGCTTGCAAGTGAGAAGGCAGGTGTAGAGAGCACCGCGATCTGCCGGCGCTGTGCAGGCTGGAAAGGAAAGAGGGCTACCACTAGGATGTGCTGCAAATACAGGTTTCCACGCGACGAGGGTAAGCTCCGCGTAAGCTCGTTGACCTCAAACTGTTCTCTGTGCGAGACTTAGCTGAGAAGCTTTCGGTTCAGATTCAGGCTGCAAGGCAGACCGAATGTGCTGCTACCTAGCGCTGAGAGAGAAAGTGCAGAGGAGCCCAGGCGTGTTTGGGCAGAGGCAGCAGCCTGGAGCATTTCTCTGCTGGCACCGTGCTCTCTGGGCGAGAAGTAGACACCGCTTCCACTCCGGCACAATGAAGGAGCAGAGCACGGAGCTGGTATGCGCATCGCCCAGGCTGCCTCTCGCTTGTGTGCGGATTCACGTTAGCACTTGAAAACAGAAAGTTCAAGCTGCGGCTACTTGTGCTGCTACCTATTTCTCTTCCAGCTTTCCCTGGAAAGAATTGTGCCCAGCTTGATGCTTTTGAGATGCAGAGATGACAGTGGCAGATGCAGCGGAGACTGGAAATACAGAGTGCAGCCGAGAGTTTCTGGTGCTTTGACGTGAGGCAAGGGGAAAGTGCAGCCCAGCAGAGGCTTTGACTTCTGGAGCCTTTTTCTTTGGCAGCAGCTGCTGCAAGTGGGCAAGGGAGCTGCGAGAGTGAAGAAGGGGACGGTCCGTCTATGTGAGAAGGAAGCTGCCGAGGCGCAGTGTGTTGTGCTCAGTTTCAAGGCTGCCTGGAGGAGGGGGGGACTTGAAGAACGCCTTCTTTCTGGACGCCTCCTTCTGGCTGTGCTCCAGCTGCATGCACTCTGCAGCACTGAACGTTTAGGAACCTGCTGCTGGCCAGCTTGTGTCCAGGAGTGCAAGGGCTGCGCCTTCCTTCCTGAAGCAGCCAGAGCATTCTCAGCTGCAGCTGCTTGTGAAGCAGCTCTTGGCTGGACATTTGAAATTGGCTCCCCTGAGTACATGAGCCCGCTGCCCAGCTGCTTGGTTCTTCGCCTTCTGTGCTCTGGACAGAACTGAAGCCCAGCCATGGCTTGGAGCTTTGCCGCTCTTCAGCGTGAGCACTGCACGCAGCCACGGTGTGCTGTGCAGGGATTTTCCTTCAGCTCGACGGACAAGCATTTTCTTGCTCTTTCAGCGAGTCCAAACTGGGCATGTAGCTCTCGCTCAGCGAAATGCGTCAGGCGAGAAACACTTGCTGGAGTAGCTTTTCGCTGGGCAAGACTTTCAACACAGCACCACAATTCGGGCAAGGAGCAGCAGAAAGGAAGACCATCTTTTGGTCCTGGCACCTTCTTCTGGGCGACACGCCTATCCGCCTCTTCGCTCCCTGCAAGGCTGTAAGCTTGGCGGTGGTGCTTGCAAGTGAGAAGGCAGGTGTAGAGAGCACCGCGATCTGCCGGCGCTGTGCAGGCTGGAAAGGAAAGAGGGCTACCACTAGGATGTGCTGCAAATACAGGTTTCCACGCGACGAGGGTAAGCTCCGCGTAAGCTCGTTGACCTCAAACTGTTCTCTGTGCGAGACTTAGCTGAGAAGCTTTCCGTTCAGATTCAGGCTGCAAGGCAGACCGAATGTGCTGCTACCTAGCGCTGAGAGAGAAAGTGCAGAGGAGCCCAGGCGTGTTTGGGCAGAGGCAGCAGCCTGGAGCATTTCTCTGCTGGCACCGTGCTCTCTGGGCGAGAAGTAGACACCGCTTCCACTCCGGCACAATGAAGGAGCAGAGCACGGAGCTGGTATGCGCATCGCCCAGGCTGCCTCTCGCTTGTGTGCGGATTCACGTTAGCACTTGAAAACAGAAAGTTCAAGCTGCGGCTACTTGTGCTGCTACCTATTTCTCTTCCAGCTTTCCCTGGAAAGAATTGTGCCCAGCTTGATGCTTTTGAGATGCAGAGATGACAGTGGCAGATGCAGCGGAGACTGGAAATACAGAGTGCAGCGGAGAGTTTCTGGTGCTTTGACGTGAGGCAAGGGGAAAGTGCAGCCCAGCAGAGGCTTTGACTTCTGGAGCCTTTTTCTTTGGCAGCAGCTGCTGCAAGTGGGCAAGGGAGCTGCGAGAGTGAAGAAGGGGACGGTCCGTCTATGTGAGAAGGAAGCTGCCGAGGCGCAGTGTGTTGTGCTCAGTTTCAAGGCTGCCTGGAGGAGGGGGGGACTTGAAGAACGCCTTCTTTCTGGACGCCTCCTTCTGGCTGTGCTCCAGCTGCATGCACTCTGCAGCACTGAACGTTTAGGAACCTGCTGCTGGCCAGCTTGTGTCCAGGAGTGCAAGGGCTGCGCCTTCCTTCCTGAAGCAGCCAGAGCATTCTCAGCTGCAGCTGCTTGTGAAGCAGCTCTTGGCTGGACATTTGAAATTGGCTCCCCTGAGTACATGAGCCCGGTGCCCAGCTGCTTGGTTCTTCGCCTTCTGTGCTCTGGACAGAACTGAAGCCCAGCCATGGCTTGGAGCTTTGCCGCTCTTCAGCGTGAGCACTGCACGCAGCCACGGTGTGCTGTGCAGGGATTTTCCTTCAGCTCGACGGACAAGCATTTTCTTGCTCTTTCAGCGAGTCCAAACTGGGCATGTAGCTCTCGCTCAGCGAAATGCGTCAGGCGAGAAACACTTGCTGGAGTAGCTTTTCGCTGGGCAAGACTTTCAACACAGCACCACAATTCGGGCAAGGAGCAGCAGAAAGGAAGACCATCTTTTGGTCCTGGCACCTTCTTCTGGGCGACACGCCTATCCGCCTCTTCGCTCCCTGCAAGGCTGTAAGCTTGGCGGTGGTGCTTGCAAGTGAGAAGGCAGGTGCAGAGAGCACCGCGATCTGCCGGCGCTGTGCAGGCTGGAAAGGAAAGAGGGCTACCACTAGGATGTGCTGCAAATACAGGTTTCCACGCGACGAGGGTAAGCTCCGCGTAAGCTCGTTGACCTAAAACTGTTCTCTGTGCGAGACTTAGCTGAGAAGCTTTCCGTTCAGATTCAGGCTACAAGGCAGACCGAATGTGCTGCTACCTAGCGCTGAGAGAGAAAGTGCAGAGGCCAGGCGTGTTTGGGCAGAGGCAGCAGCCTGGAGCATTTCTCTGCCGGCACCGTGCTCTCTGGGCGAGAAGTAGACACCGCTTCCACTCCGGCACAATGAAGGAGCAGAGCACGGAGCTGGTATGCGCATCGCCCAGGCTGCCTCTCGCTTGTGTGCGGATTCACGTTAGCACTTGAAAACAGAAAGTTCAAGCTGCGGCTACTTGTGCTGCTACCTATTTCTCTTCCAGCTTTCCCTGGAAAGAATTGTGCCCAGCTTGATGCTTTTGAGATGCAGAGATGACAGTGGCAGATGCAGCGGAGACTGGAAATACAGAGTGCAGCGGAGAGTTTCTGGTGCTTTGACGTGAGGCAAGGGGAAAGTGCAGCCCAGCAGAGGCTTTGACTTCTGGAGCCTTTTTCTTTGGCAGCAGCTGCTGCAAGTGGGCAAGGGAGCTGCGAGAGTGAAGAAGGGGACGGTCCGTCTATGTGAGAAGGAAGCTGCCGAGGCGCAGTGTGTTGTGCTCAGTTTCAAGGCTGCCTGGAGGAGGGGGGGACTTGAAGAACGCCTTCTTTCTGGACGCCTCCTTCTGGCTGTGCTCCAGCTGCATGCACTCTGCAGCACTGAACGTTTAGGAACCTGCTGCTGGCCAGCTTGTGTCCAGGAGTGCAAGGGCTGCGCCTTCCTTCCTGAAGCAGCCAGAGCATTCTCAGCTGCAGCTGCTTGTGAAGCAGCTCTTGGCTGGACATTTGAAATTGGCTCCCCTGAGTACATGAGCCCGCTGCCCAGCTGCTTGGTTCTTCGCCTTCTGTGCTCTGGACAGAACTGAAGCCCAGCCATGGCTTGGAGCTTTGCCGCTCTTCAGCGTGAGCACTGCACGCAGCCACGGTGTGCTGTGCAGGGATTTTCCTTCAGCTCGACGGACAAGCATTTTCTTGCTCTTTCAGCGAGTCCAAACTGGGCATGTAGCTCTCGCTCAGCGAAATGCGTCAGGCGAGAAACACTTGCTGGAGTAGCTTTTCGCTGGGCAAGACTTTCAACACAGCACCACAATTCGGGCAAGGAGCAGCAGAAAGGAAGACCATCTTTTGGTCCTGGCACCTTCTTCTGGGCGACACGCCTATCCGCCTCTTCGCTCCCTGCAAGGCTGTAAGCTTGGCGGTGGTGCTTGCAAGTGAGAAGGCAGGTGTAGAGAGCACCGCGATCTGCCGGCGCTGTGCAGGCTGGAAAGGAAAGAGGGCTACCACTAGGATGTGCTGCAAATACAGGTTTCCACGCGACGAGGGTAAGCTCCGCGTAAGCTCGTTGACCTCAAACTGTTCTCTGTGCGAGACTTAGCTGAGAAGCTTTCGGTTCAGATTCAGGCTGCAAGGCAGACCGAATGTGCTGCTACCTAGCGCTGAGAGAGAAAGTGCAGAGGAGCCCAGGCGTGTTTGGGCAGAGGCAGCAGCCTGGAGCATTTCTCTGCTGGCACCGTGCTCTCTGGGCGAGAAGTAGACACCGCTTCCACTCCGGCACAATGAAGGAGCAGAGCACGGAGCTGGTATGCGCATCGCCCAGGCTGCCTCTCGCTTGTGTGCGGATTCACGTTAGCACTTGAAAACAGAAAGTTCAAGCTGCGGCTACTTGTGCTGCTACCTATTTCTCTTCCAGCTTTCCCTGGAAAGAATTGTGCCCAGCTTGATGCTTTTGAGATGCAGAGATGACAGTGGCAGATGCAGCGGAGACTGGAAATACAGAGTGCAGCGGAGAGTTTCTGGTGCTTTGACGTGAGGCAAGGGGAAAGTGCAGCCCAGCAGAGGCTTTGACTTCTGGAGCCTTTTTCTTTGGCAGCAGCTGCTGCAAGTGGGCAAGGGAGCTGCGAGAGTGAAGAAGGGGACGGTCCGTCTATGTGAGAAGGAAGCTGCCGAGGCGCAGTGTGTTGTGCTCAGTTTCAAGGCTGCCTGGAGGAGGGGGGGACTTGAAGAACGCCTTCTTTCTGGACGCCTCCTTCTGGCTGTGCTCCAGCTGCATGCACTCTGCAGCACTGAAGGTTTAGGAACCTGCTGCTGGCCAGCTTGTGTCCAGGAGTGCAAGGGCTGCGCCTTCCTTCCTGAAGCAGCCAGAGCATTCTCAGCTGCAGCTGCTTGTGAAGCAGCTCTTGGCTGGACATTTGAAATTGGCTCCCCTGAGTACATGAGCCCGGTGCCCAGCTGCTTGGTTCTTCGCCTTCTGTGCTCTGGACAGAACTGAAGCCCAGCCATGGCTTGGAGCTTTGCCGCTCTTCAGCGTGAGCACTGCACGCAGCCACGGTGTGCTGTGCAGGGATTTTCCTTCAGCTCGACGGACAAGCATTTTCTTGCTCTTTCAGCGAGTCCAAACTGGGCATGTAGCTCTCGCTCAGCGAAATGCGTCAGGCGAGAAACACTTGCTGGAGTAGCTTTTCGCTGGGCAAGACTTTCAACACAGCACCACAATTCGGGCAAGGAGCAGCAGAAAGGAAGACCATCTTTTGGTCCTGGCACCTTCTTCTGGGCGACACGCCTATCCGCCTCTTCTCTCCCTGCAAGGCTGTAAGCTTGGCGGTGGTGCTTGCAAGTGAGAAGGCAGGTGCAGAGAGCACCGCGATCTGCCGGCGCTGTGCAGGCTGGAAAGGAAAGAGGGCTACCACTAGGATGTGCTGCAAATACAGGTTTCCACGCGTCGAGGGTAAGCTCCGCGTAAGCTCGTTGACCTCAAACTGTTCTCTGTGCGAGACTTAGCTGAGAAGCTTTCCGTTCAGATTCAGGCTGCAAGGCAGACCGAATGTGCTGCTACCTAGCGCTGAGAGAGAAAGTGCAGAGGCCAGGCGTGTTTGGGCAGAGGCAGCAGCCTGGAGCATTTCTCTGCCGGCACCGTGCTCTCTGGGCGAGAAGTAGACACCGCTTCCACTCCGGCACAATGAAGGAGCAGAGCACGGAGCTGGTATGCGCATCGCCCAGGCTGCCTCTCGCTTGTGTGCGGATTCACGTTAGCACTTGAAAACAGAAAGTTCAAGCTGCGGCTACTTGTGCTGCTACCTATTTCTCTTCCAGCTTTCCCTGGAAAGAATTGTGCCCATCTTGATGCTTTTGAGATGCAGAGATGACAGTGGCAGATGCAGCGGAGACTGGAAATACAGAGTGCAGCGGAGAGTTTCTGGTGCTTTGACGTGAGGCAAGGGGAAAGTGCAGCCCAGCAGAGGCTTTGACTTCTGGAGCCTTTTTCTTTGGCAGCAGCTGCTGCAAGTGGGCAAGGGAGCTGCGAGAGTGAAGAAGGGGACGGTCCGTCTATGTGAGAAGGAAGCTGCCGAGGCGCAGTGTGTTGTGCTCAGTTTCAAGGCTGCCTGGAGGAGGGGGGTACTTGAAGAACGCCTTCTTTCTGGACGCCTCCTTCTGGCTGTGCTCCAGCTGCATGCACTCTGCAGCACTGAACGTTTAGGAACCTGCTGCTGGCCAGCTTGTGTCCAGGAGTGCAAGGGCTGCGCCTTCCTTCCTGAAGCAGCCAGAGCATTCTCAGCTGCAGCTGCTTGTGAAGCAGCTCTTGGCTGGACATTTGAAATTGGCTCCCCTGAGTACATGAGCCCGGTGCCCAGCTGCTTGGTTCTTCGCCTTCTGTGCTCTGGACAGAACTGAAGCCCAGCCATGGCTTGGAGCTTTGCCGCTCTTCAGCGTGAGCACTGCACGCAGCCACGGTGTGCTGTGCAGGGATTTTCCTTCAGCTCGACGGACAAGCATTTTCTTGCTCTTTCAGCGAGTCCAAACTGGGCATGTAGCTCTCGCTCAGCGAAATGCGTCAGGCGAGAAACACTTGCTGGAGTAGCTTTTCGCTGGGCAAGACTTTCAACACAGCACCACAATTCGGGCAAGGAGCAGCAGAAAGGAAGACCATCTTTTGGTCCTGGCACCTTCTTCTGGGCGACACGCCTATCCGCCTCTTCGCTCCCTGCAAGGCTGTAAGCTTGGCGGTGGTGCTTGCAAGTGAGAAGGCAGGTGTAGAGAGCACCGCGATCTGCCGGCGCTGTGCAGGCTGGAAAGGAAAGAGGGCTACCACTAGGATGTGCTGCAAATACAGGTTTCCACGCGACGAGGGTAAGCTCCGCGTAAGCTCGTTGACCTCAAACTGTTCTCTGTGCGAGACTTAGCTGAGAAGCTTTCCGTTCAGATTCAGGCTGCAAGGCAGACCGAATGTGCTGCTACCTAGCGCTGAGAGAGAAAGTGCAGAGGAGCCCAGGCGTGTTTGGGCAGAGGCAGCAGCCTGGAGCATTTCTCTGCTGGCACCGTGCTCTCTGGGCGAGAAGTAGACACCGCTTCCACTCCGGCACAATGAAGGAGCAGAGCACGGAGCTGGTATGCGCATCGCCCAGGCTGCCTCTCGCTTGTGTGCGGATTCACGTTAGCACTTGAAAACAGAAAGTTCAAGCTGCGGCTACTTGTGCTGCTACCTATTTCTCTTCCAGCTTTCCCTGGAAAGAATTGTGCCCAGCTTGATGCTTTTGAGATGCAGAGATGACAGTGGCAGATGCAGCGGAGACTGGAAATACAGAGTGCAGCCGAGAGTTTCTGGTGCTTTGACGTGAGGCAAGGGGAAAGTGCAGCCCAGCAGAGGCTTTGACTTCTGGAGCCTTTTTCTTTGGCAGCAGCTGCTGCAAGTGGGCAAGGGAGCTGCGAGAGTGAAGAAGGGGACGGTCCGTCTATGTGAGAAGGAAGCTGCCGAGGCGCAGTGTGTTGTGCTCAGTTTCAAGGCTGCCTGGAGGAGGGGGGGACTTGAAGAACGCCTTCTTTCTGGACGCCTCCTTCTGGCTGTGCTCCAGCTGCATGCACTCTGCAGCACTGAACGTTTAGGAACCTGCTGCTGGCCAGCTTGTGTCCAGGAGTGCAAGGGCTGCGCCTTCCTTCCTGAAGCAGCCAGAGCATTCTCAGCTGCAGCTGCTTGTGAAGCAGCTCTTGGCTGGACATTTGAAATTGGCTCCCCTGAGTACATGAGCCCGCTGCCCAGCTGCTTGGTTCTTCGCCTTCTGTGCTCTGGACAGAACTGAAGCCCAGCCATGGCTTGGAGCTTTGCCGCTCTTCAGCGTGAGCACTGCACGCAGCCACGGTGTGCTGTGCAGGGATTTTCCTTCAGCTCGACGGACAAGCATTTTCTTGCTCTTTCAGCGAGTCCAAACTGGGCATGTAGCTCTCGCTCAGCGAAATGCGTCAGGCGAGAAACACTTGCTGGAGTAGCTTTTCGCTGGGCAAGACTTTCAACACAGCACCACAATTCGGGCAAGGAGCAGCAGAAAGGAAGACCATCTTTTGGTCCTGGCACCTTCTTCTGGGCGACACGCCTATCCGCCTCTTCGCTCCCTGCAAGGCTGTAAGCTTGGCGGTGGTGCTTGCAAGTGAGAAGGCAGGTGTAGAGAGCACCGCGATCTGCCGGCGCTGTGCAGGCTGGAAAGGAAAGAGGGCTACCACTAGGATGTGCTGCAAATACAGGTTTCCACGCGACGAGGGTAAGCTCCGCGTAAGCTCGTTGACCTCAAACTGTTCTCTGTGCGAGACTTAGCTGAGAAGCTTTCGGTTCAGATTCAGGCTGCAAGGCAGACCGAATGTGCTGCTACCTAGCGCTGAGAGAGAAAGTGCAGAGGAGCCCAGGCGTGTTTGGGCAGAGGCAGCAGCCTGGAGCATTTCTCTGCTGGCACCGTGCTCTCTGGGCGAGAAGTAGACACCGCTTCCACTCCGGCACAATGAAGGAGCAGAGCACGGAGCTGGTATGCGCATCGCCCAGGCTGCCTCTCGCTTGTGTGCGGATTCACGTTAGCACTTGAAAACAGAAAGTTCAAGCTGCGGCTACTTGTGCTGCTACCTATTTCTCTTCCAGCTTTCCCTGGAAAGAATTGTGCCCATCTTGATGCTTTTGAGATGCAGAGATGACAGTGGCAGATGCAGCGGAGACTGGAAATACAGAGTGCAGCGGAGAGTTTCTGGTGCTTTGACGTGAGGCAAGGGGAAAGTGCAGCCCAGCAGAGGCTTTGACTTCTGGAGCCTTTTTCTTTGGCAGCAGCTGCTGCAAGTGGGCAAGGGAGCTGCGAGAGTGAAGAAGGGGACGGTCCGTCTATGTGAGAAGGAAGCTGCCGAGGCGCAGTGTGTTGTGCTCAGTTTCAAGGCTGCCTGGAGGAGGGGGGGACTTGAAGAACGCCTTCTTTCTGGACGCCTCCTTCTGGCTGTGCTCCAGCTGCATGCACTCTGCAGCACTGAACGTTTAGGAACCTGCTGCTGGCCAGCTTGTGTCCAGGAGTGCAAGGGCTGCGCCTTCCTTCCTGAAGCAGCCAGAGCATTCTCAGCTGCAGCTGCTTGTGAAGCAGCTCTTGGCTGGACATTTGAAATTGGCTCCCCTGAGTACATGAGCCCGGTGCCCAGCTGCTTGGTTCTTCGCCTTCTGTGCTCTGGACAGAACTGAAGCCCAGCCATGGCTTGGAGCTTTGCCGCTCTTCAGCGTGAGCACTGCACGCAGCCACGGTGTGCTGTGCAGGGATTTTCCTTCAGCTCGACGGACAAGCATTTTCTTGCTCTTTCAGCGAGTCCAAACTGGGCATGTAGCTCTCGCTCAGCGAAATGCGTCAGGCGAGAAACACTTGCTGGAGTAGCTTTTCGCTGGGCAAGACTTTCAACACAGCACCACAATTCGGGCAAGGAGCAGCAGAAAGGAAGACCATCTTTTGGTCCTGGCACCTTCTTCTGGGCGACACGCCTATCCGCCTCTTCGCTCCCTGCAAGGCTGTAAGCTTGGCGGTGGTGCTTGCAAGTGAGAAGGCAGGTGCAGAGAGCACCGCGATCTGCCGGCGCTGTGCAGGCTGGAAAGGAAAGAGGGCTACCACTAGGATGTGCTGCAAATACAGGTTTCCACGCGACGAGGGTAAGCTCCGCGTAAGCTCGTTGACCTAAAACTGTTCTCTGTGCGAGACTTAGCTGAGAAGCTTTCCGTTCAGATTCAGGCTACAAGGCAGACCGAATGTGCTGCTACCTAGCGCTGAGAGAGAAAGTGCAGAGGCCAGGCGTGTTTGGGCAGAGGCAGCAGCCTGGAGCATTTCTCTGCTGGCACCGTGCTCTCTGGGCGAGAAGTAGACACCGGTTCCACTCCGGCACAATGAAGGAGCAGAGCACGGAGCTGGTATGCGCATCGCCCAGGCTGCCTCTCGCTTGTGTGCGGATTCACGTTAGCACTTGAAAACAGAAAGTTCAAGCTGCGGCTACTTGTGCTGCTACCTATTTCTCTTCCAGCTTTCCCTGGAAAGAATTGTGCCCAGCTTGATGCTTTTGAGATGCAGAGATGACAGTGGCAGATGCAGCGGAGACTGGAAATACAGAGTGCAGCGGAGAGTTTCTGGTGCTTTGACGTGAGGCAAGGGGAAAGTGCAGCCCAGCAGAGGCTTTGACTTCTGGAGCCTTTTTCTTTGGCAGCAGCTGCTGCAAGTGGGCAAGGGAGCTGCGAGAGTGAAGAAGGGGACGGTCCGTCTATGTGAGAAGGAAGCTGCCGAGGCGCAGTGTGTTGTGCTCAGTTTCAAGGCTGCCTGGAGGAGGGGGGGACTTGAAGAACGCCTTCTTTCTGGACGCCTCCTTCTGGCTGTGCTCCAGCTGCATGCACTCTGCAGCACTGAAGGTTTAGGAACCTGCTGCTGGCCAGCTTGTGTCCAGGAGTGCAAGGGCTGCGCCTTCCTTCCTGAAGCAGCCAGAGCATTCTCAGCTGCAGCTGCTTGTGAAGCAGCTCTTGGCTGGACATTTGAAATTGGCTCCCCTGAGTACATGAGCCCGCTGCCCAGCTGCTTGGTTCTTCGCCTTCTGTGCTCTGGACAGAACTGAAGCCCAGCCATGGCTTGGAGCTTTGCCGCTCTTCAGCGTGAGCACTGCACGCAGCCACGGTGTGCTGTGCAGGGATTTTCCTTCAGCTCGACGGACAAGCATTTTCTTGCTCTTTCAGCGAGTCCAAACTGGGCATGTAGCTCTCGCTCAGCGAAATGCGTCAGGCGAGAAACACTTGCTGGAGTAGCTTTTCGCTGGGCAAGACTTTCAACACAGCACCACAATTCGGGCAAGGAGCAGCAGAAAGGAAGACCATCTTTTGGTCCTGGCACCTTCTTCTGGGCGACACGCCTATCCGCCTCTTCTCTCCCTGCAAGGCTGTAAGCTTGGCGGTGGTGCTTGCAAGTGAGAAGGCAGGTGCAGAGAGCACCGCGATCTGCCGGCGCTGTGCAGGCTGGAAAGGAAAGAGGGCTACCACTAGGATGTGCTGCAAATACAGGTTTCCACGCGTCGAGGGTAAGCTCCGCGTAAGCTCGTTGACCTCAAACTGTTCTCTGTGCGAGACTTAGCTGAGAAGCTTTCCGTTCAGATTCAGGCTGCAAGGCAGACCGAATGTGCTGCTACCTAGCGCTGAGAGAGAAAGTGCAGAGGAGCCCAGGCGTGTTTGGGCAGAGGCAGCAGCCTGGAGCATTTCTCTGCTGGCACCGTGCTCTCTGGGCGAGAAGTAGACACCGCTTCCACTCCGGCACAATGAAGGAGCAGAGCACGGAGCTGGTATGCGCATCGCCCAGGCTGCCTCTCGCTTGTGTGCGGATTCACGTTAGCACTTGAAAACAGAAAGTTCAAGCTGCGGCTACTTGTGCTGCTACCTATTTCTCTTCCAGCTTTCCCTGGAAAGAATTGTGCCCAGCTTGATGCTTTTGAGATGCAGAGATGACAGTGGCAGATGCAGCGGAGACTGGAAATACAGAGTGCAGCGGAGAGTTTCTGGTGCTTTGACGTGAGGCAAGGGGAAAGTGCAGCCCAGCAGAGGCTTTGACTTCTGGAGCCTTTTTCTTTGGCAGCAGCTGCTGCAAGTGGGCAAGGGAGCTGCGAGAGTGAAGAAGGGGACGGTCCGTCTATGTGAGAAGGAAGCTGCCGAGGCGCAGTGTGTTGTGCTCAGTTTCAAGGCTGCCTGGAGGAGGGGGGGACTTGAAGAACGCCTTCTTTCTGGACGCCTCCTTCTGGCTGTGCTCCAGCTGCATGCACTCTGCAGCACTGAACGTTTAGGAACCTGCTGCTGGCCAGCTTGTGTCCAGGAGTGCAAGGGCTGCGCCTTCCTTCCTGAAGCAGCCAGAGCATTCTCAGCTGCAGCTGCTTGTGAAGCAGCTCTTGGCTGGACATTTGAAATTGGCTCCCCTGAGTACATGAGCCCGGTGCCCAGCTGCTTGGTTCTTCGCCTTCTGTGCTCTGGACAGAACTGAAGCCCAGCCATGGCTTGGAGCTTTGCCGCTCTTCAGCGTGAGCACTGCACGCAGCCACGGTGTGCTGTGCAGGGATTTTCCTTCAGCTCGACGGACAAGCATTTTCTTGCTCTTTCAGCGAGTCCAAACTGGGCATGTAGCTCTCGCTCAGCGAAATGCGTCAGGCGAGAAACACTTGCTGGAGTAGCTTTTCGCTGGGCAAGACTTTCAACACAGCACCACAATTCGGGCAAGGAGCAGCAGAAAGGAAGACCATCTTTTGGTCCTGGCACCTTCTTCTGGGCGACACGCCTATCCGCCTCTTCGCTCCCTGCAAGGCTGTAAGCTTGGCGGTGGTGCTTGCAAGTGAGAAGGCAGGTGTAGAGAGCACCGCGATCTGCCGGCGCTGTGCAGGCTGGAAAGGAAAGAGGGCTACCACTAGGATGTGCTGCAAATACAGGTTTCCACGCGACGAGGGTAAGCTCCGCGTAAGCTCGTTGACCTAAAACTGTTCTCTGTGCGAGACTTAGCTGAGAAGCTTTCCGTTCAGATTCAGGCTGCAAGGCAGACCGAATGTGCTGCTACCTAGCGCTGAGAGAGAAAGTGCAGAGGAGCCCAGGCGTGTTTGGGCAGAGGCAGCAGCCTGGAGCATTTCTCTGCTGGCACCGTGCTCTCTGGGCGAGAAGTAGACACCGCTTCCACTCCGGCACAATGAAGGAGCAGAGCACGGAGCTGGTATGCGCATCGCCCAGGCTGCCTCTCGCTTGTGTGCGGATTCACGTTAGCACTTGAAAACAGAAAGTTCAAGCTGCGGCTACTTGTGCTGCTACCTATTTCTCTTCCAGCTTTCCCTGGAAAGAATTGTGCCCAGCTTGATGCTTTTGAGATGCAGAGATGACAGTGGCAGATGCAGCGGAGACTGGAAATACAGAGTGCAGCGGAGAGTTTCTGGTGCTTTGACGTGAGGCAAGGGGAAAGTGCAGCCCAGCAGAGGCTTTGACTTCTGGAGCCTTTTTCTTTGGCAGCAGCTGCTGCAAGTGGGCAAGGGAGCTGCGAGAGTGAAGAAGGGGACGGTCCGTCTATGTGAGAAGGAAGCTGCCGAGGCGCAGTGTGTTGTGCTCAGTTTCAAGGCTGCCTGGAGGAGGGGGGGACTTGAAGAACGCCTTCTTTCTGGACGCCTCCTTCTGGCTGTGCTCCAGCTGCATGCACTCTGCAGCACTGAACGTTTAGGAACCTGCTGCTGGCCAGCTTGTGTCCAGGAGTGCAAGGGCTGCGCCTTCCTTCCTGAAGCAGCCAGAGCATTCTCAGCTGCAGCTGCTTGTGAAGCAGCTCTTGGCTGGACATTTGAAATTGGCTCCCCTGAGTACATGAGCCCGGTGCCCAGCTGCTTGGTTCTTCGCCTTCTGTGCTCTGGACAGAACTGAAGCCCAGCCATGGCTTGGAGCTTTGCCGCTCTTCAGCGTGAGCACTGCACGCAGCCACGGTGTGCTGTGCAGGGATTTTCCTTCAGCTCGACGGACAAGCATTTTCTTGCTCTTTCAGCGAGTCCAAACTGGGCATGTAGCTCTCGCTCAGCGAAATGCGTCAGGCGAGAAACACTTGCTGGAGTAGCTTTTCGCTGGGCAAGACTTTCAACACAGCACCACAATTCGGGCAAGGAGCAGCAGAAAGGAAGACCATCTTTTGGTCCTGGCACCTTCTTCTGGGCGACACGCCTATCCGCCTCTTCGCTCCCTGCAAGGCTGTAAGCTTGGCGGTGGTGCTTGCAAGTGAGAAGGCAGGTGCAGAGAGCACCGCGATCTGCCGGCGCTGTGCAGGCTGGAAAGGAAAGAGGGCTACCACTAGGATGTGCTGCAAATACAGGTTTCCACGCGTCGAGGGTAAGCTCCGCGTAAGCTCGTTGACCTAAAACTGTTCTCTGTGCGAGACTTAGCTGAGAAGCTTTCCGTTCAGATTCAGGCTGCAAGGCAGACCGAATGTGCTGCTACCTAGCGCTGAGAGAGAAAGTGCAGAGGCCAGGCGTGTTTGGGCAGAGGCAGCAGCCTGGAGCATTTCTCTGCTGGCACCGTGCTCTCTGGGCGAGAAGTAGACACCGGTTCCACTCCGGCACAATGAAGGAGCAGAGCACGGAGCTGGTATGCGCATCGCCCAGGCTGCCTCTCGCTTGTGTGCGGATTCACGTTAGCACTTGAAAACAGAAAGTTCAAGCTGCGGCTACTTGTGCTGCTACCTATTTCTCTTCCAGCTTTCCCTGGAAAGAATTGTGCCCAGCTTGATGCTTTTGAGATGCAGAGATGACAGTGGCAGATGCAGCGGAGACTGGAAATACAGAGTGCAGCGGAGAGTTTCTGGTGCTTTGACGTGAGGCAAGGGGAAAGTGCAGCCCAGCAGAGGCTTTGACTTCTGGAGCCTTTTTCTTTGGCAGCAGCTGCTGCAAGTGGGCAAGGGAGCTGCGAGAGTGAAGAAGGGGACGGTCCGTCTATGTGAGAAGGAAGCTGCCGAGGCGCAGTGTGTTGTGCTCAGTTTCAAGGCTGCCTGGAGGAGGGGGGGACTTGAAGAACGCCTTCTTTCTGGACGCCTCCTTCTGGCTGTGCTCCAGCTGCATGCACTCTGCAGCACTGAAGGTTTAGGAACCTGCTGCTGGCCAGCTTGTGTCCAGGAGTGCAAGGGCTGCGCCTTCCTTCCTGAAGCAGCCAGAGCATTCTCAGCTGCAGCTGCTTGTGAAGCAGCTCTTGGCTGGACATTTGAAATTGGCTCCCCTGAGTACATGAGCCCGCTGCCCAGCTGCTTGGTTCTTCGCCTTCTGTGCTCTGGACAGAACTGAAGCCCAGCCATGGCTTGGAGCTTTGCCGCTCTTCAGCGTGAGCACTGCACGCAGCCACGGTGTGCTGTGCAGGGATTTTCCTTCAGCTCGACGGACAAGCATTTTCTTGCTCTTTCAGCGAGTCCAAACTGGGCATGTAGCTCTCGCTCAGCGAAATGCGTCAGGCGAGAAACACTTGCTGGAGTAGCTTTTCGCTGGGCAAGACTTTCAACACAGCACCACAATTCGGGCAAGGAGCAGCAGAAAGGAAGACCATCTTTTGGTCCTGGCACCTTCTTCTGGGCGACACGCCTATCCGCCTCTTCGCTCCCTGCAAGGCTGTAAGCTTGGCGGTGGTGCTTGCAAGTGAGAAGGCAGGTGCAGAGAGCACCGCGATCTGCCGGCGCTGTGCAGGCCGGAAAGGAAAGAGGGCTACCACTAGGATGTGCTGCAAATACAGGTTTCCACGCGACGAGGGTAAGCTCCGCGTAAGCTCGTTGACCTCAAACTGTTCTCTGTGCGAGACTTAGCTGAGAAGCTTTCCGTTCAGATTCAGGCTGCAAGGCAGACCGAATGTGCTGCTACCTAGCGCTGAGAGAGAAAGTGCAGAGGCCAGGCGTGTTTGGGCAGAGGCAGCAGCCTGGAGCATTTCTCTGCCGGCACCGTGCTCTCTGGGCGAGAAGTAGACACCGCTTCCACTCCGGCACAATGAAGGAGCAGAGCACGGAGCTGGTATGCGCATCGCCCAGGCTGCCTCTCGCTTGTGTGCGGATTCACGTTAGCACTTGAAAACAGAAAGTTCAAGCTGCGGCTACTTGTGCTGCTACCTATTTCTCTTCCAGCTTTCCCTGGAAAGAATTGTGCCCAGCTTGATGCTTTTGAGATGCAGAGATGACAGTGGCAGATGCAGCGGAGACTGGAAATACAGAGTGCAGCCGAGAGTTTCTGGTGCTTTGACGTGAGGCAAGGGGAAAGTGCAGCCCAGCAGAGGCTTTGACTTCTGGAGCCTTTTTCTTTGGCAGCAGCTGCTGCAAGTGGGCAAGGGAGCTGCGAGAGTGAAGAAGGGGACGGTCCGTCTATGTGAGAAGGAAGCTGCCGAGGCGCAGTGTGTTGTGCTCAGTTTCAAGGCTGCCTGGAGGAGGGGGGGACTTGAAGAACGCCTTCTTTCTGGACGCCTCCTTCTGGCTGTGCTCCAGCTGCATGCACTCTGCAGCACTGAAGGTTTAGGAACCTGCTGCTGGCCAGCTTGTGTCCAGGAGTGCAAGGGCTGCGCCTTCCTTCCTGAAGCAGCCAGAGCATTCTCAGCTGCAGCTGCTTGTGAAGCAGCTCTTGGCTGGACATTTGAAATTGGCTCCCCTGAGTACATGAGCCCGGTGCCCAGCTGCTTGGTTCTTCGCCTTCTGTGCTCTGGACAGAACTGAAGCCCAGCCATGGCTTGGAGCTTTGCCGCTCTTCAGCGTGAGCACTGCACGCAGCCACGGTGTGCTGTGCAGGGATTTTCCTTCAGCTCGACGGACAAGCATTTTCTTGCTCTTTCAGCGAGTCCAAACTGGGCATGTAGCTCTCGCTCAGCGAAATGCGTCAGGCGAGAAACACTTGCTGGAGTAGCTTTTCGCTGGGCAAGACTTTCAACACAGCACCACAATTCGGGCAAGGAGCAGCAGAAAGGAAGACCATCTTTTGGTCCTGGCACCTTCTTCTGGGCGACACGCCTATCCGCCTCTTCGCTCCCTGCAAGGCTGTAAGCTTGGCGGTGGTGCTTGCAAGTGAGAAGGCAGGTGTAGAGAGCACCGCGATCTGCCGGCGCTGTGCAGGCTGGAAAGGAAAGAGGGCTACCACTAGGATGTGCTGCAAATACAGGTTTCCACGCGACGAGGGTAAGCTCCGCGTAAGCTCGTTGACCTCAAACTGTTCTCTGTGCGAGACTTAGCTGAGAAGCTTTCCGTTCAGATTCAGGCTGCAAGGCAGACCGAATGTGCTGCTACCTAGCGCTGAGAGAGAAAGTGCAGAGGAGCCCAGGCGTGTTTGGGCAGAGGCAGCAGCCTGGAGCATTTCTCTGCTGGCACCGTGCTCTCTGGGCGAGAAGTAGACACCGGTTCCACTCCGGCACAATGAAGGAGCAGAGCACGGAGCTCGTATGCGCATCGCCCAGGCTGCCTCTCGCTTGTGTGCGGATTCACGTTAGCACTTGAAAACAGAAAGTTCAAGCTGCGGCTACTTGTGCTGCTACCTATTTCTCTTCCAGCTTTCCCTGGAAAGAATTGTGCCCAGCTTGATGCTTTTGAGATGCAGAGATGACAGTGGCAGATGCAGCGGAGACTGGAAATACAGAGTGCAGCCGAGAGTTTCTGGTGCTTTGACGTGAGGCAAGGGGAAAGTGCAGCCCAGCAGAGGCTTTGACTTCTGGAGCCTTTTTCTTTGGCAGCAGCTGCTGCAAGTGGGCAAGGGAGCTGCGAGAGTGAAGAAGGGGACGGTCCGTCTATGTGAGAAGGAAGCTGCCGAGGCGCAGTGTGTTGTGCTCAGTTTCAAGGCTGCCTGGAGGAGGGGGGGACTTGAAGAACGCCTTCTTTCTGGACGCCTCCTTCTGGCTGTGCTCCAGCTGCATGCACTCTGCAGCACTGAACGTTTAGGAACCTGCTGCTGGCCAGCTTGTGTCCAGGAGTGCAAGGGCTGCGCCTTCCTTCCTGAAGCAGCCAGAGCATTCTCAGCTGCAGCTGCTTGTGAAGCAGCTCTTGGCTGGACATTTGAAATTGGCTCCCCTGAGTACATGAGCCCGGTGCCCAGCTGCTTGGTTCTTCGCCTTCTGTGCTCTGGACAGAACTGAAGCCCAGCCATGGCTTGGAGCTTTGCCGCTCTTCAGCGTGAGCACTGCACGCAGCCACGGTGTGCTGTGCAGGGATTTTCCTTCAGCTCGACGGACAAGCATTTTCTTGCTCTTTCAGCGAGTCCAAACTGGGCATGTAGCTCTCGCTCAGCGAAATGCGTCAGGCGAGAAACACTTGCTGGAGTAGCTTTTCGCTGGGCAAGACTTTCAACACAGCACCACAATTCGGGCAAGGAGCAGCAGAAAGGAAGACCATCTTTTGGTCCTGGCACCTTCTTCTGGGCGACACGCCTATCCGCCTCTTCTCTCCCTGCAAGGCTGTAAGCTTGGCGGTGGTGCTTGCAAGTGAGAAGGCAGGTGCAGAGAGCACCGCGATCTGCCGGCGCTGTGCAGGCTGGAAAGGAAAGAGGGCTACCACTAGGATGTGCTGCAAATACAGGTTTCCACGCGTCGAGGGTAAGCTCCGCGTAAGCTCGTTGACCTCAAACTGTTCTCTGTGCGAGACTTAGCTGAGAAGCTTTCCGTTCAGATTCAGGCTGCAAGGCAGACCGAATGTGCTGCTACCTAGCGCTGAGAGAGAAAGTGCAGAGGCCAGGCGTGTTTGGGCAGAGGCAGCAGCCTGGAGCATTTCTCTGCCGGCACCGTGCTCTCTGGGCGAGAAGTAGACACCGGTTCCACTCCGGCACAATGAAGGAGCAGAGCACGGAGCTGGTATGCGCATCGCCCAGGCTGCCTCTCGCTTGTGTGCGGATTCACGTTAGCACTTGAAAACAGAAAGTTCAAGCTGCGGCTACTTGTGCTGCTACCTATTTCTCTTCCAGCTTTCCCTGGAAAGAATTGTGCCCAGCTTGATGCTTTTGAGATGCAGAGATGACAGTGGCAGATGCAGCGGAGACTGGAAATACAGAGTGCAGCGGAGAGTTTCTGGTGCTTTGACGTGAGGCAAGGGGAAAGTGCAGCCCAGCAGAGGCTTTGACTTCTGGAGCCTTTTTCTTTGGCAGCAGCTGCTGCAAGTGGGCAAGGGAGCTGCGAGAGTGAAGAAGGGGACGGTCCGTCTATGTGAGAAGGAAGCTGCCGAGGCGCAGTGTGTTGTGCTCAGTTTCAAGGCTGCCTGGAGGAGGGGGGGACTTGAAGAACGCCTTCTTTCTGGACGCCTCCTTCTGGCTGTGCTCCAGCTGCATGCACTCTGCAGCACTGAAGGTTTAGGAACCTGCTGCTGGCCAGCTTGTGTCCAGGAGTGCAAGGGCTGCGCCTTCCTTCCTGAAGCAGCCAGAGCATTCTCAGCTGCAGCTGCTTGTGAAGCAGCTCTTGGCTGGACATTTGAAATTGGCTCCCCTGAGTACATGAGCCCGGTGCCCAGCTGCTTGGTTCTTCGCCTTCTGTGCTCTGGACAGAACTGAAGCCCAGCCATGGCTTGGAGCTTTGCCGCTCTTCAGCGTGAGCACTGCACGCAGCCACGGTGTGCTGTGCAGGGATTTTCCTTCAGCTCGACGGACAAGCATTTTCTTGCTCTTTCAGCGAGTCCAAACTGGGCATGTAGCTCTCGCTCAGCGAAATGCGTCAGGCGAGAAACACTTGCTGGAGTAGCTTTTCGCTGGGCAAGACTTTCAACACAGCACCACAATTCGGGCAAGGAGCAGCAGAAAGGAAGACCATCTTTTGGTCCTGGCACCTTCTTCTGGGCGACACGCCTATCCGCCTCTTCTCTCCCTGCAAGGCTGTAAGCTTGGCGGTGGTGCTTGCAAGTGAGAAGGCAGGTGCAGAGAGCACCGCGATCTGCCGGCGCTGTGCAGGCTGGAAAGGAAAGAGGGCTACCACTAGGATGTGCTGCAAATACAGGTTTCCACGCGTCGAGGGTAAGCTCCGCGTAAGCTCGTTGACCTCAAACTGTTCTCTGTGCGAGACTTAGCTGAGAAGCTTTCCGTTCAGATTCAGGCTGCAAGGCAGACCGAATGTGCTGCTACCTAGCGCTGAGAGAGAAAGTGCAGAGGCCAGGCGTGTTTGGGCAGAGGCAGCAGCCTGGAGCATTTCTCTGCCGGCACCGTGCTCTCTGGGCGAGAAGTAGACACCGCTTCCACTCCGGCACAATGAAGGAGCAGAGCACGGAGCTGGTATGCGCATCGCCCAGGCTGCCTCTCGCTTGTGTGCGGATTCACGTTAGCACTTGAAAACAGAAAGTTCAAGCTGCGGCTACTTGTGCTGCTACCTATTTCTCTTCCAGCTTTCCCTGGAAAGAATTGTGCCCATCTTGATGCTTTTGAGATGCAGAGATGACAGTGGCAGATGCAGCGGAGACTGGAAATACAGAGTGCAGCGGAGAGTTTCTGGTGCTTTGACGTGAGGCAAGGGGAAAGTGCAGCCCAGCAGAGGCTTTGACTTCTGGAGCCTTTTTCTTTGGCAGCAGCTGCTGCAAGTGGGCAAGGGAGCTGCGAGAGTGAAGAAGGGGACGGTCCGTCTATGTGAGAAGGAAGCTGCCGAGGCGCAGTGTGTTGTGCTCAGTTTCAAGGCTGCCTGGAGGAGGGGGGGACTTGAAGAACGCCTTCTTTCTGGACGCCTCCTTCTGGCTGTGCTCCAGCTGCATGCACTCTGCAGCACTGAAGGTTTAGGAACCTGCTGCTGGCCAGCTTGTGTCCAGGAGTGCAAGGGCTGCGCCTTCCTTCCTGAAGCAGCCAGAGCATTCTCAGCTGCAGCTGCTTGTGAAGCAGCTCTTGGCTGGACATTTGAAATTGGCTCCCCTGAGTACATGAGCCCGGTGCCCAGCTGCTTGGTTCTTCGCCTTCTGTGCTCTGGACAGAACTGAAGCCCAGCCATGGCTTGGAGCTTTGCCGCTCTTCAGCGTGAGCACTGCACGCAGCCACGGTGTGCTGTGCAGGGATTTTCCTTCAGCTCGACGGACAAGCATTTTCTTGCTCTTTCAGCGAGTCCAAACTGGGCATGTAGCTCTCGCTCAGCGAAATGCGTCAGGCGAGAAACACTTGCTGGAGTAGCTTTTCGCTGGGCAAGACTTTCAACACAGCACCACAATTCGGGCAAGGAGCAGCAGAAAGGAAGACCATCTTTTGGTCCTGGCACCTTCTTCTGGGCGACACGCCTATCCGCCTCTTCGCTCCCTGCAAGGCTGTAAGCTTGGCGGTGGTGCTTGCAAGTGAGAAGGCAGGTGCAGAGAGCACCGCGATCTGCCGGCGCTGTGCAGGCTGGAAAGGAAAGAGGGCTACCACTAGGATGTGCTGCAAATACAGGTTTCCACGCGACGAGGGTAAGCTCCGCGTAAGCTCGTTGACCTAAAACTGTTCTCTGTGCGAGACTTAGCTGAGAAGCTTTCCGTTCAGATTCAGGCTACAAGGCAGACCGAATGTGCTGCTACCTAGCGCTGAGAGAGAAAGTGCAGAGGCCAGGCGTGTTTGGGCAGAGGCAGCAGCCTGGAGCATTTCTCTGCTGGCACCGTGCTCTCTGGGCGAGAAGTAGACACCGGTTCCACTCCGGCACAATGAAGGAGCAGAGCACGGAGCTGGTATGCGCATCGCCCAGGCTGCCTCTCGCTTGTGTGCGGATTCACGTTAGCACTTGAAAACAGAAAGTTCAAGCTGCGGCTACTTGTGCTGCTACCTATTTCTCTTCCAGCTTTCCCTGGAAAGAATTGTGCCCAGCTTGATGCTTTTGAGATGCAGAGATGACAGTGGCAGATGCAGCGGAGACTGGAAATACAGAGTGCAGCGGAGAGTTTCTGGTGCTTTGACGTGAGGCAAGGGGAAAGTGCAGCCCAGCAGAGGCTTTGACTTCTGGAGCCTTTTTCTTTGGCAGCAGCTGCTGCAAGTGGGCAAGGGAGCTGCGAGAGTGAAGAAGGGGACGGTCCGTCTATGTGAGAAGGAAGCTGCCGAGGCGCAGTGTGTTGTGCTCAGTTTCAAGGCTGCCTGGAGGAGGGGGGGACTTGAAGAACGCCTTCTTTCTGGACGCCTCCTTCTGGCTGTGCTCCAGCTGCATGCACTCTGCAGCACTGAAGGTTTAGGAACCTGCTGCTGGCCAGCTTGTGTCCAGGAGTGCAAGGGCTGCGCCTTCCTTCCTGAAGCAGCCAGAGCATTCTCAGCTGCAGCTGCTTGTGAAGCAGCTCTTGGCTGGACATTTGAAATTGGCTCCCCTGAGTACATGAGCCCGCTGCCCAGCTGCTTGGTTCTTCGCCTTCTGTGCTCTGGACAGAACTGAAGCCCAGCCATGGCTTGGAGCTTTGCCGCTCTTCAGCGTGAGCACTGCACGCAGCCACGGTGTGCTGTGCAGGGATTTTCCTTCAGCTCGACGGACAAGCATTTTCTTGCTCTTTCAGCGAGTCCAAACTGGGCATGTAGCTCTCGCTCAGCGAAATGCGTCAGGCGAGAAACACTTGCTGGAGTAGCTTTTCGCTGGGCAAGACTTTCAACACAGCACCACAATTCGGGCAAGGAGCAGCAGAAAGGAAGACCATCTTTTGGTCCTGGCACCTTCTTCTGGGCGACACGCCTATCCGCCTCTTCGCTCCCTGCAAGGCTGTAAGCTTGGCGGTGGTGCTTGCAAGTGAGAAGGCAGGTGCAGAGAGCACCGCGATCTGCCGGCGCTGTGCAGGCCGGAAAGGAAAGAGGGCTACCACTAGGATGTGCTGCAAATACAGGTTTCCACGCGACGAGGGTAAGCTCCGCGTAAGCTCGTTGACCTCAAACTGTTCTCTGTGCGAGACTTAGCTGAGAAGCTTTCCGTTCAGATTCAGGCTGCAAGGCAGACCGAATGTGCTGCTACCTAGCGCTGAGAGAGAAAGTGCAGAGGCCAGGCGTGTTTGGGCAGAGGCAGCAGCCTGGAGCATTTCTCTGCCGGCACCGTGCTCTCTGGGCGAGAAGTAGACACCGCTTCCACTCCGGCACAATGAAGGAGCAGAGCACGGAGCTGGTATGCGCATCGCCCAGGCTGCCTCTCGCTTGTGTGCGGATTCACGTTAGCACTTGAAAACAGAAAGTTCAAGCTGCGGCTACTTGTGCTGCTACCTATTTCTCTTCCAGCTTTCCCTGGAAAGAATTGTGCCCATCTTGATGCTTTTGAGATGCAGAGATGACAGTGGCAGATGCAGCGGAGACTGGAAATACAGAGTGCAGCGGAGAGTTTCTGGTGCTTTGACGTGAGGCAAGGGGAAAGTGCAGCCCAGCAGAGGCTTTGACTTCTGGAGCCTTTTTCTTTGGCAGCAGCTGCTGCAAGTGGGCAAGGGAGCTGCGAGAGTGAAGAAGGGGACGGTCCGTCTATGTGAGAAGGAAGCTGCCGAGGCGCAGTGTGTTGTGCTCAGTTTCAAGGCTGCCTGGAGGAGGGGGGGACTTGAAGAACGCCTTCTTTCTGGACGCCTCCTTCTGGCTGTGCTCCAGCTGCATGCACTCTGCAGCACTGAAGGTTTAGGAACCTGCTGCTGGCCAGCTTGTGTCCAGGAGTGCAAGGGCTGCGCCTTCCTTCCTGAAGCAGCCAGAGCATTCTCAGCTGCAGCTGCTTGTGAAGCAGCTCTTGGCTGGACATTTGAAATTGGCTCCCCTGAGTACATGAGCCCGGTGCCCAGCTGCTTGGTTCTTCGCCTTCTGTGCTCTGGACAGAACTGAAGCCCAGCCATGGCTTGGAGCTTTGCCGCTCTTCAGCGTGAGCACTGCACGCAGCCACGGTGTGCTGTGCAGGGATTTTCCTTCAGCTCGACGGACAAGCATTTTCTTGCTCTTTCAGCGAGTCCAAACTGGGCATGTAGCTCTCGCTCAGCGAAATGCGTCAGGCGAGAAACACTTGCTGGAGTAGCTTTTCGCTGGGCAAGACTTTCAACACAGCACCACAATTCGGGCAAGGAGCAGCAGAAAGGAAGACCATCTTTTGGTCCTGGCACCTTCTTCTGGGCGACACGCCTATCCGCCTCTTCGCTCCCTGCAAGGCTGTAAGCTTGGCGGTGGTGCTTGCAAGTGAGAAGGCAGGTGCAGAGAGCACCGCGATCTGCCGGCGCTGTGCAGGCTGGAAAGGAAAGAGGGCTACCACTAGGATGTGCTGCAAATACAGGTTTCCACGCGTCGAGGGTAAGCTCCGCGTAAGCTCGTTGACCTCAAACTGTTCTCTGTGCGAGACTTAGCTGAGAAGCTTTCCGTTCAGATTCAGGCTGCAAGGCAGACCGAATGTGCTGCTACCTAGCGCTGAGAGAGAAAGTGCAGAGGCCAGGCGTGTTTGGGCAGAGGCAGCAGCCTGGAGCATTTCTCTGCCGGCACCGTGCTCTCTGGGCGAGAAGTAGACACCGGTTCCACTCCGGCACAATGAAGGAGCAGAGCACGGAGCTGGTATGCGCATCGCCCAGGCTGCCTCTCGCTTGTGTGCGGATTCACGTTAGCACTTGAAAACAGAAAGTTCAAGCTGCGGCTACTTGTGCTGCTACCTATTTCTCTTCCAGCTTTCCCTGGAAAGAATTGTGCCCAGCTTGATGCTTTTGAGATGCAGAGATGACAGTGGCAGATGCAGCGGAGACTGGAAATACAGAGTGCAGCGGAGAGTTTCTGGTGCTTTGACGTGAGGCAAGGGGAAAGTGCAGCCCAGCAGAGGCTTTGACTTCTGGAGCCTTTTTCTTTGGCAGCAGCTGCTGCAAGTGGGCAAGGGAGCTGCGAGAGTGAAGAAGGGGACGGTCCGTCTATGTGAGAAGGAAGCTGCCGAGGCGCAGTGTGTTGTGCTCAGTTTCAAGGCTGCCTGGAGGAGGGGGGGACTTGAAGAACGCCTTCTTTCTGGACGCCTCCTTCTGGCTGTGCTCCAGCTGCATGCACTCTGCAGCACTGAACGTTTAGGAACCTGCTGCTGGCCAGCTTGTGTCCAGGAGTGCAAGGGCTGCGCCTTCCTTCCTGAAGCAGCCAGAGCATTCTCAGCTGCAGCTGCTTGTGAAGCAGCTCTTGGCTGGACATTTGAAATTGGCTCCCCTGAGTACATGAGCCCGGTGCCCAGCTGCTTGGTTCTTCGCCTTCTGTGCTCTGGACAGAACTGAAGCCCAGCCATGGCTTGGAGCTTTGCCGCTCTTCAGCGTGAGCACTGCACGCAGCCACGGTGTGCTGTGCAGGGATTTTCCTTCAGCTCGACGGACAAGCATTTTCTTGCTCTTTCAGCGAGTCCAAACTGGGCATGTAGCTCTCGCTCAGCGAAATGCGTCAGGCGAGAAACACTTGCTGGAGTAGCTTTTCGCTGGGCAAGACTTTCAACACAGCACCACAATTCGGGCAAGGAGCAGCAGAAAGGAAGACCATCTTTTGGTCCTGGCACCTTCTTCTGGGCGACACGCCTATCCGCCTCTTCGCTCCCTGCAAGGCTGTAAGCTTGGCGGTGGTGCTTGCAAGTGAGAAGGCAGGTGCAGAGAGCACCGCGATCTGCCGGCGCTGTGCAGGCTGGAAAGGAAAGAGGGCTACCACTAGGATGTGCTGCAAATACAGGTTTCCACGCGTCGAGGGTAAGCTCCGCGTAAGCTCGTTGACCTCAAACTGTTCTCTGTGCGAGACTTAGCTGAGAAGCTTTCCGTTCAGATTCAGGCTGCAAGGCAGACCGAATGTGCTGCTACCTAGCGCTGAGAGAGAAAGTGCAGAGGCCAGGCGTGTTTGGGCAGAGGCAGCAGCCTGGAGCATTTCTCTGCCGGCACCGTGCTCTCTGGGCGAGAAGTAGACACCGCTTCCACTCCGGCACAATGAAGGAGCAGAGCACGGAGCTGGTATGCGCATCGCCCAGGCTGCCTCTCGCTTGTGTGCGGATTCACGTTAGCACTTGAAAACAGAAAGTTCAAGCTGCGGCTACTTGTGCTGCTACCTATTTCTCTTCCAGCTTTCCCTGGAAAGAATTGTGCCCATCTTGATGCTTTTGAGATGCAGAGATGACAGTGGCAGATGCAGCGGAGACTGGAAATACAGAGTGCAGCCGAGAGTTTCTGGTGCTTTGACGTGAGGCAAGGGGAAAGTGCAGCCCAGCAGAGGCTTTGACTTCTGGAGCCTTTTTCTTTGGCAGCAGCTGCTGCAAGTGGGCAAGGGAGCTGCGAGAGTGAAGAAGGGGACGGTCCGTCTATGTGAGAAGGAAGCTGCCGAGGCGCAGTGTGTTGTGCTCAGTTTCAAGGCTGCCTGGAGGAGGGGGGGACTTGAAGAACGCCTTCTTTCTGGACGCCTCCTTCTGGCTGTGCTCCAGCTGCATGCACTCTGCAGCACTGAAGGTTTAGGAACCTGCTGCTGGCCAGCTTGTGTCCAGGAGTGCAAGGGCTGCGCCTTCCTTCCTGAAGCAGCCAGAGCATTCTCAGCTGCAGCTGCTTGTGAAGCAGCTCTTGGCTGGACATTTGAAATTGGCTCCCCTGAGTACATGAGCCCGGTGCCCAGCTGCTTGGTTCTTCGCCTTCTGTGCTCTGGACAGAACTGAAGCCCAGCCATGGCTTGGAGCTTTGCCGCTCTTCAGCGTGAGCACTGCACGCAGCCACGGTGTGCTGTGCAGGGATTTTCCTTCAGCTCGACGGACAAGCATTTTCTTGCTCTTTCAGCGAGTCCAAACTGGGCATGTAGCTCTCGCTCAGCGAAATGCGTCAGGCGAGAAACACTTGCTGGAGTAGCTTTTCGCTGGGCAAGACTTTCAACACAGCACCACAATTCGGGCAAGGAGCAGCAGAAAGGAAGACCATCTTTTGGTCCTGGCACCTTCTTCTGGGCGACACGCCTATCCGCCTCTTCTCTCCCTGCAAGGCTGTAAGCTTGGCGGTGGTGCTTGCAAGTGAGAAGGCAGGTGCAGAGAGCACCGCGATCTGCCGGCGCTGTGCAGGCTGGAAAGGAAAGAGGGCTACCACTAGGATGTGCTGCAAATACAGGTTTCCACGCGTCGAGGGTAAGCTCCGCGTAAGCTCGTTGACCTCAAACTGTTCTCTGTGCGAGACTTAGCTGAGAAGCTTTCCGTTCAGATTCAGGCTGCAAGGCAGACCGAATGTGCTGCTACCTAGCGCTGAGAGAGAAAGTGCAGAGGCCAGGCGTGTTTGGGCAGAGGCAGCAGCCTGGAGCATTTCTCTGCCGGCACCGTGCTCTCTGGGCGAGAAGTAGACACCGCTTCCACTCCGGCACAATGAAGGAGCAGAGCACGGAGCTGGTATGCGCATCGCCCAGGCTGCCTCTCGCTTGTGTGCGGATTCACGTTAGCACTTGAAAACAGAAAGTTCAAGCTGCGGCTACTTGTGCTGCTACCTATTTCTCTTCCAGCTTTCCCTGGAAAGAATTGTGCCCATCTTGATGCTTTTGAGATGCAGAGATGACAGTGGCAGATGCAGCGGAGACTGGAAATACAGAGTGCAGCGGAGAGTTTCTGGTGCTTTGACGTGAGGCAAGGGGAAAGTGCAGCCCAGCAGAGGCTTTGACTTCTGGAGCCTTTTTCTTTGGCAGCAGCTGCTGCAAGTGGGCAAGGGAGCTGCGAGAGTGAAGAAGGGGACGGTCCGTCTATGTGAGAAGGAAGCTGCCGAGGCGCAGTGTGTTGTGCTCAGTTTCAAGGCTGCCTGGAGGAGGGGGGGACTTGAAGAACGCCTTCTTTCTGGACGCCTCCTTCTGGCTGTGCTCCAGCTGCATGCACTCTGCAGCACTGAACGTTTAGGAACCTGCTGCTGGCCAGCTTGTGTCCAGGAGTGCAAGGGCTGCGCCTTCCTTCCTGAAGCAGCCAGAGCATTCTCAGCTGCAGCTGCTTGTGAAGCAGCTCTTGGCTGGACATTTGAAATTGGCTCCCCTGAGTACATGAGCCCGGTGCCCAGCTGCTTGGTTCTTCGCCTTCTGTGCTCTGGACAGAACTGAAGCCCAGCCATGGCTTGGAGCTTTGCCGCTCTTCAGCGTGAGCACTGCACGCAGCCACGGTGTGCTGTGCAGGGATTTTCCTTCAGCTCGACGGACAAGCATTTTCTTGCTCTTTCAGCGAGTCCAAACTGGGCATGTAGCTCTCGCTCAGCGAAATGCGTCAGGCGAGAAACACTTGCTGGAGTAGCTTTTCGCTGGGCAAGACTTTCAACACAGCACCACAATTCGGGCAAGGAGCAGCAGAAAGGAAGACCATCTTTTGGTCCTGGCACCTTCTTCTGGGCGACACGCCTATCCGCCTCTTCGCTCCCTGCAAGGCTGTAAGCTTGGCGGTGGTGCTTGCAAGTGAGAAGGCAGGTGCAGAGAGCACCGCGGTCTGCCGGCGCTGTGCAGGCTGGAAAGGAAAGAGGGCTACCACTAGGATATGCTGCAAATACAGGTTTCCACGCGTCGAGGGTAAGCTCCGCGTAAGCTCGTTGACCTAAAACTGTTCTCTGTGCGAGACGTAGCTGAGAAGCTTTCCGTTCAGATTCAGGCTACAAGGCAGACCGAATGTGCTGCTACCTAGCGCTGAGAGAGAAAGTGCAGAGGCCAGGCGTGTTTGGGCAGAGGCAGCAGCCTGGAGCATTTCTCTGCCGGCACCGTGCTCTCTGGGCGAGAAGTAGACACCGCTTCCACTCCGGCACAATGAAGGAGCAGAGCACGGAGCTGGTATGCGCATCGCCCAGGCTGCCTCTCGCTTGTGTGCGGATTCACGTTAGCACTTGAAAACAGAAAGTTCAAGCTGCGGCTACTTGTGCTGCTACCTATTTCTCTTCCAGCTTTCCCTGGAAAGAATTGTGCCCAGCTTGATGCTTTTGAGATGCAGAGATGACAGTGGCAGATGCAGCGGAGACTGGAAATACAGAGTGCAGTGGAGAGTTTCTGGTGCTTTGACGTGAGGCAAGGGGAAAGTGCAGCCCAGCAGAGGCTTTGACTTCTGGAGCCTTTTTCTTTGGCAGCAGCTGCTGCAAGTGGGCAAGGGAGCTGCGAGAGTGAAGAAGGGGACGGTCCGTCTATGTGAGAAGGAAGCTGCCGAGGCGCAGTGTGTTGTGCTCAGTTTCAAGGCTGCCTGGAGGAGGGGGGGACTTGAAGAACGCCTTCTTTCTGGACGCCTCCTTCTGGCTGTGCTCCAGCTGCATGCACTCTGCAGCACTGAAGGTTTAGGAACCTGCTGCTGGCCAGCTTGTGTCCAGGAGTGCAAGGGCTGCGCCTTCCTTCCTGAAGCAGCCAGAGCATTCTCAGCTGCAGCTGCTTGTGAAGCAGCTCTTGGCTGGACATTTGAAATTGGCTCCCCTGAGTACATGAGCCCGCTGCCCAGCTGCTTGGTTCTTCGCCTTCTGTGCTCTGGACAGAACTGAAGCCCAGCCATGGCTTGGAGCTTTGCCGCTCTTCAGCGTGAGCACTGCACGCAGCCACGGTGTGCTGTGCAGGGATTTTCCTTCAGCTCGACGGACAAGCATTTTCTTGCTCTTTCAGCGAGTCCAAACTGGGCATGTAGCTCTCGCTCAGCGAAATGCGTCAGGCGAGAAACACTTGCTGGAGTAGCTTTTCGCTGGGCAAGACTTTCAACACAGCACCACAATTCGGGCAAGGAGCAGCAGAAAGGAAGACCATCTTTTGGTCCTGGCACCTTCTTCTGGGCGACACGCCTATCCGCCTCTTCTCTCCCTGCAAGGCTGTAAGCTTGGCGGTGGTGCTTGCAAGTGAGAAGGCAGGTGCAGAGAGCACCGCGATCTGCCGGCGCTGTGCAGGCTGGAAAGGAAAGAGGGCTACCACTAGGATGTGCTGCAAATACAGGTTTCCACGCGTCGAGGGTAAGCTCCGCGTAAGCTCGTTGACCTCAAACTGTTCTCTGTGCGAGACTTAGCTGAGAAGCTTTCCGTTCAGATTCAGGCTGCAAGGCAGACCGAATGTGCTGCTACCTAGCGCTGAGAGAGAAAGTGCAGAGGCCAGGCGTGTTTGGGCAGAGGCAGCAGCCTGGAGCATTTCTCTGCCGGCACCGTGCTCTCTGGGCGAGAAGTAGACACCGCTTCCACTCCGGCACAATGAAGGAGCAGAGCACGGAGCTGGTATGCGCATCGCCCAGGCTGCCTCTCGCTTGTGTGCGGATTCACGTTAGCACTTGAAAACAGAAAGTTCAAGCTGCGGCTACTTGTGCTGCTACCTATTTCTCTTCCAGCTTTCCCTGGAAAGAATTGTGCCCATCTTGATGCTTTTGAGATGCAGAGATGACAGTGGCAGATGCAGCGGAGACTGGAAATACAGAGTGCAGCGGAGAGTTTCTGGTGCTTTGACGTGAGGCAAGGGGAAAGTGCAGCCCAGCAGAGGCTTTGACTTCTGGAGCCTTTTTCTTTGGCAGCAGCTGCTGCAAGTGGGCAAGGGAGCTGCGAGAGTGAAGAAGGGGACGGTCCGTCTATGTGAGAAGGAAGCTGCCGAGGCGCAGTGTGTTGTGCTCAGTTTCAAGGCTGCCTGGAGGAGGGGGGGACTTGAAGAACGCCTTCTTTCTGGACGCCTCCTTCTGGCTGTGCTCCAGCTGCATGCACTCTGCAGCACTGAAGGTTTAGGAACCTGCTGCTGGCCAGCTTGTGTCCAGGAGTGCAAGGGCTGCGCCTTCCTTCCTGAAGCAGCCAGAGCATTCTCAGCTGCAGCTGCTTGTGAAGCAGCTCTTGGCTGGACATTTGAAATTGGCTCCCCTGAGTACATGAGCCCGGTGCCCAGCTGCTTGGTTCTTCGCCTTCTGTGCTCTGGACAGAACTGAAGCCCAGCCATGGCTTGGAGCTTTGCCGCTCTTCAGCGTGAGCACTGCACGCAGCCACGGTGTGCTGTGCAGGGATTTTCCTTCAGCTCGACGGACAAGCATTTTCTTGCTCTTTCAGCGAGTCCAAACTGGGCATGTAGCTCTCGCTCAGCGAAATGCGTCAGGCGAGAAACACTTGCTGGAGTAGCTTTTCGCTGGGCAAGACTTTCAACACAGCACCACAATTCGGGCAAGGAGCAGCAGAAAGGAAGACCATCTTTTGGTCCTGGCACCTTCTTCTGGGCGACACGCCTATCCGCCTCTTCGCTCCCTGCAAGGCTGTAAGCTTGGCGGTGGTGCTTGCAAGTGAGAAGGCAGGTGTAGAGAGCACCGCGATCTGCCGGCGCTGTGCAGGCTGGAAAGGAAAGAGGGCTACCACTAGGATGTGCTGCAAATACAGGTTTCCACGCGTCGAGGGTAAGCTCCGCGTAAGCTCGTTGACCTAAAACTGTTCTCTGTGCGAGACGTAGCTGAGAAGCTTTCCGTTCAGATTCAGGCTACAAGGCAGACCGAATGTGCTGCTACCTAGCGCTGAGAGAGAAAGTGCAGAGGCCAGGCGTGTTTGGGCAGAGGCAGCAGCCTGGAGCATTTCTCTGCCGGCACCGTGCTCTCTGGGCGAGAAGTAGACACCGGTTCCACTCCGGCACAATGAAGGAGCAGAGCACGGAGCTGGTATGCGCATCGCCCAGGCTGCCTCTCGCTTGTGTGCGGATTCACGTTAGCACTTGAAAACAGAAAGTTCAAGCTGCGGCTACTTGTGCTGCTACCTATTTCTCTTCCAGCTTTCCCTGGAAAGAATTGTGCCCAGCTTGATGCTTTTGAGATGCAGAGATGACAGTGGCAGATGCAGCGGAGACTGGAAATACAGAGTGCAGCCGAGAGTTTCTGGTGCTTTGACGTGAGGCAAGGGGAAAGTGCAGCCCAGCAGAGGCTTTGACTTCTGGAGCCTTTTTCTTTGGCAGCAGCTGCTGCAAGTGGGCAAGGGAGCTGCGAGAGTGAAGAAGGGGACGGTCCGTCTATGTGAGAAGGAAGCTGCCGAGGCGCAGTGTGTTGTGCTCAGTTTCAAGGCTGCCTGGAGGAGGGGGGGACTTGAAGAACGCCTTCTTTCTGGACGCCTCCTTCTGGCTGTGCTCCAGCTGCATGCACTCTGCAGCACTGAAGGTTTAGGAACCTGCTGCTGGCCAGCTTGTGTCCAGGAGTGCAAGGGCTGCGCCTTCCTTCCTGAAGCAGCCAGAGCATTCTCAGCTGCAGCTGCTTGTGAAGCAGCTCTTGGCTGGACATTTGAAATTGGCTCCCCTGAGTACATGAGCCCGCTGCCCAGCTGCTTGGTTCTTCGCCTTCTGTGCTCTGGACAGAACTGAAGCCCAGCCATGGCTTGGAGCTTTGCCGCTCTTCAGCGTGAGCACTGCACGCAGCCACGGTGTGCTGTGCAGGGATTTTCCTTCAGCTCGACGGACAAGCATTTTCTTGCTCTTTCAGCGAGTCCAAACTGGGCATGTAGCTCTCGCTCAGCGAAATGCGTCAGGCGAGAAACACTTGCTGGAGTAGCTTTTCGCTGGGCAAGACTTTCAACACAGCACCACAATTCGGGCAAGGAGCAGCAGAAAGGAAGACCATCTTTTGGTCCTGGCACCTTCTTCTGGGCGACACGCCTATCCGCCTCTTCGCTCCCTGCAAGGCTGTAAGCTTGGCGGTGGTGCTTGCAAGTGAGAAGGCAGGTGCAGAGAGCACCGCGATCTGCCGGCGCTGTGCAGGCTGGAAAGGAAAGAGGGCTACCACTAGGATGTGCTGCAAATACAGGTTTCCACGCGTCGAGGGTAAGCTCCGCGTAAGCTCGTTGACCTCAAACTGTTCTCTGTGCGAGACTTAGCTGAGAAGCTTTCCGTTCAGATTCAGGCTGCAAGGCAGACCGAATGTGCTGCTACCTAGCGCTGAGAGAGAAAGTGCAGAGGCCAGGCGTGTTTGGGCAGAGGCAGCAGCCTGGAGCATTTCTCTGCCGGCACCGTGCTCTCTGGGCGAGAAGTAGACACCGCTTCCACTCCGGCACAATGAAGGAGCAGAGCACGGAGCTGGTATGCGCATCGCCCAGGCTGCCTCTCGCTTGTGTGCGGATTCACGTTAGCACTTGAAAACAGAAAGTTCAAGCTGCGGCTACTTGTGCTGCTACCTATTTCTCTTCCAGCTTTCCCTGGAAAGAATTGTGCCCAGCTTGATGCTTTTGAGATGCAGAGATGACAGTGGCAGATGCAGCGGAGACTGGAAATACAGAGTGCAGCCGAGAGTTTCTGGTGCTTTGACGTGAGGCAAGGGGAAAGTGCAGCCCAGCAGAGGCTTTGACTTCTGGAGCCTTTTTCTTTGGCAGCAGCTGCTGCAAGTGGGCAAGGGAGCTGCGAGAGTGAAGAAGGGGACGGTCCGTCTATGTGAGAAGGAAGCTGCCGAGGCGCAGTGTGTTGTGCTCAGTTTCAAGGCTGCCTGGAGGAGGGGGGGACTTGAAGAACGCCTTCTTTCTGGACGCCTCCTTCTGGCTGTGCTCCAGCTGCATGCACTCTGCAGCACTGAAGGTTTAGGAACCTGCTGCTGGCCAGCTTGTGTCCAGGAGTGCAAGGGCTGCGCCTTCCTTCCTGAAGCAGCCAGAGCATTCTCAGCTGCAGCTGCTTGTGAAGCAGCTCTTGGCTGGACATTTGAAATTGGCTCCCCTGAGTACATGAGCCCGCTGCCCAGCTGCTTGGTTCTTCGCCTTCTGTGCTCTGGACAGAACTGAAGCCCAGCCATGGCTTGGAGCTTTGCCGCTCTTCAGCGTGAGCACTGCACGCAGCCACGGTGTGCTGTGCAGGGATTTTCCTTCAGCTCGACGGACAAGCATTTTCTTGCTCTTTCAGCGAGTCCAAACTGGGCATGTAGCTCTCGCTCAGCGAAATGCGTCAGGCGAGAAACACTTGCTGGAGTAGCTTTTCGCTGGGCAAGACTTTCAACACAGCACCACAATTCGGGCAAGGAGCAGCAGAAAGGAAGACCATCTTTTGGTCCTGGCACCTTCTTCTGGGCGACACGCCTATCCGCCTCTTCGCTCCCTGCAAGGCTGTAAGCTTGGCGGTGGTGCTTGCAAGTGAGAAGGCAGGTGCAGAGAGCACCGCGATCTGCCGGCGCTGTGCAGGCTGGAAAGGAAAGAGGGCTACCACTAGGATGTGCTGCAAATACAGGTTTCCACGCGTCGAGGGTAAGCTCCGCGTAAGCTCGTTGACCTCAAACTGTTCTCTGTGCGAGACTTAGCTGAGAAGCTTTCCGTTCAGATTCAGGCTGCAAGGCAGACCGAATGTGCTGCTACCTAGCGCTGAGAGAGAAAGTGCAGAGGCCAGGCGTGTTTGGGCAGAGGCAGCAGCCTGGAGCATTTCTCTGCCGGCACCGTGCTCTCTGGGCGAGAAGTAGACACCGGTTCCACTCCGGCACAATGAAGGAGCAGAGCACGGAGCTGGTATGCGCATCGCCCAGGCTGCCTCTCGCTTGTGTGCGGATTCACGTTAGCACTTGAAAACAGAAAGTTCAAGCTGCGGCTACTTGTGCTGCTACCTATTTCTCTTCCAGCTTTCCCTGGAAAGAATTGTGCCCAGCTTGATGCTTTTGAGATGCAGAGATGACAGTGGCAGATGCAGCGGAGACTGGAAATACAGAGTGCAGCGGAGAGTTTCTGGTGCTTTGACGTGAGGCAAGGGGAAAGTGCAGCCCAGCAGAGGCTTTGACTTCTGGAGCCTTTTTCTTTGGCAGCAGCTGCTGCAAGTGGGCAAGGGAGCTGCGAGAGTGAAGAAGGGGACGGTCCGTCTATGTGAGAAGGAAGCTGCCGAGGCGCAGTGTGTTGTGCTCAGTTTCAAGGCTGCCTGGAGGAGGGGGGGACTTGAAGAACGCCTTCTTTCTGGACGCCTCCTTCTGGCTGTGCTCCAGCTGCATGCACTCTGCAGCACTGAAGGTTTAGGAACCTGCTGCTGGCCAGCTTGTGTCCAGGAGTGCAAGGGCTGCGCCTTCCTTCCTGAAGCAGCCAGAGCATTCTCAGCTGCAGCTGCTTGTGAAGCAGCTCTTGGCTGGACATTTGAAATTGGCTCCCCTGAGTACATGAGCCCGCTGCCCAGCTGCTTGGTTCTTCGCCTTCTGTGCTCTGGACAGAACTGAAGCCCAGCCATGGCTTGGAGCTTTGCCGCTCTTCAGCGTGAGCACTGCACGCAGCCACGGTGTGCTGTGCAGGGATTTTCCTTCAGCTCGACGGACAAGCATTTTCTTGCTCTTTCAGCGAGTCCAAACTGGGCATGTAGCTCTCGCTCAGCGAAATGCGTCAGGCGAGAAACACTTGCTGGAGTAGCTTTTCGCTGGGCAAGACTTTCAACACAGCACCACAATTCGGGCAAGGAGCAGCAGAAAGGAAGACCATCTTTTGGTCCTGGCACCTTCTTCTGGGCGACACGCCTATCCGCCTCTTCGCTCCCTGCAAGGCTGTAAGCTTGGCGGTGGTGCTTGCAAGTGAGAAGGCAGGTGCAGAGAGCACCGCGATCTGCCGGCGCTGTGCAGGCTGGAAAGGAAAGAGGGCTACCACTAGGATGTGCTGCAAATACAGGTTTCCACGCGTCGAGGGTAAGCTCCGCGTAAGCTCGTTGACCTCAAACTGTTCTCTGTGCGAGACTTAGCTGAGAAGCTTTCCGTTCAGATTCAGGCTGCAAGGCAGACCGAATGTGCTGCTACCTAGCGCTGAGAGAGAAAGTGCAGAGGCCAGGCGTGTTTGGGCAGAGGCAGCAGCCTGGAGCATTTCTCTGCCGGCACCGTGCTCTCTGGGCGAGAAGTAGACACCGCTTCCACTCCGGCACAATGAAGGAGCAGAGCACGGAGCTGGTATGCGCATCGCCCAGGCTGCCTCTCGCTTGTGTGCGGATTCACGTTAGCACTTGAAAACAGAAAGTTCAAGCTGCGGCTACTTGTGCTGCTACCTATTTCTCTTCCAGCTTTCCCTGGAAAGAATTGTGCCCAGCTTGATGCTTTTGAGATGCAGAGATGACAGTGGCAGATGCAGCGGAGACTGGAAATACAGAGTGCAGCGGAGAGTTTCTGGTGCTTTGACGTGAGGCAAGGGGAAAGTGCAGCCCAGCAGAGGCTTTGACTTCTGGAGCCTTTTTCTTTGGCAGCAGCTGCTGCAAGTGGGCAAGGGAGCTGCGAGAGTGAAGAAGGGGACGGTCCGTCTATGTGAGAAGGAAGCTGCCGAGGCGCAGTGTGTTGTGCTCAGTTTCAAGGCTGCCTGGAGGAGGGGGGGACTTGAAGAACGCCTTCTTTCTGGACGCCTCCTTCTGGCTGTGCTCCAGCTGCATGCACTCTGCAGCACTGAAGGTTTAGGAACCTGCTGCTGGCCAGCTTGTGTCCAGGAGTGCAAGGGCTGCGCCTTCCTTCCTGAAGCAGCCAGAGCATTCTCAGCTGCAGCTGCTTGTGAAGCAGCTCTTGGCTGGACATTTGAAATTGGCTCCCCTGAGTACATGAGCCCGCTGCCCAGCTGCTTGGTTCTTCGCCTTCTGTGCTCTGGACAGAACTGAAGCCCAGCCATGGCTTGGAGCTTTGCCGCTCTTCAGCGTGAGCACTGCACGCAGCCACGGTGTGCTGTGCAGGGATTTTCCTTCAGCTCGACGGACAAGCATTTTCTTGCTCTTTCAGCGAGTCCAAACTGGGCATGTAGCTCTCGCTCAGCGAAATGCGTCAGGCGAGAAACACTTGCTGGAGTAGCTTTTCGCTGGGCAAGACTTTCAACACAGCACCACAATTCGGGCAAGGAGCAGCAGAAAGGAAGACCATCTTTTGGTCCTGGCACCTTCTTCTGGGCGACACGCCTATCCGCCTCTTCGCTCCCTGCAAGGCTGTAAGCTTGGCGGTGGTGCTTGCAAGTGAGAAGGCAGGTGCAGAGAGCACCGCGATCTGCCGGCGCTGTGCAGGCTGGAAAGGAAAGAGGGCTACCACTAGGATGTGCTGCAAATACAGGTTTCCACGCGTCGAGGGTAAGCTCCGCGTAAGCTCGTTGACCTCAAACTGTTCTCTGTGCGAGACTTAGCTGAGAAGCTTTCCGTTCAGATTCAGGCTGCAAGGCAGACCGAATGTGCTGCTACCTAGCGCTGAGAGAGAAAGTGCAGAGGCCAGGCGTGTTTGGGCAGAGGCAGCAGCCTGGAGCATTTCTCTGCCGGCACCGTGCTCTCTGGGCGAGAAGTAGACACCGCTTCCACTCCGGCACAATGAAGGAGCAGAGCACGGAGCTGGTATGCGCATCGCCCAGGCTGCCTCTCGCTTGTGTGCGGATTCACGTTAGCACTTGAAAACAGAAAGTTCAAGCTGCGGCTACTTGTGCTGCTACCTATTTCTCTTCCAGCTTTCCCTGGAAAGAATTGTGCCCATCTTGATGCTTTTGAGATGCAGAGATGACAGTGGCAGATGCAGCGGAGACTGGAAATACAGAGTGCAGCCGAGAGTTTCTGGTGCTTTGACGTGAGGCAAGGGGAAAGTGCAGCCCAGCAGAGGCTTTGACTTCTGGAGCCTTTTTCTTTGGCAGCAGCTGCTGCAAGTGGGCAAGGGAGCTGCGAGAGTGAAGAAGGGGACGGTCCGTCTATGTGAGAAGGAAGCTGCCGAGGCGCAGTGTGTTGTGCTCAGTTTCAAGGCTGCCTGGAGGAGGGGGGGACTTGAAGAACGCCTTCTTTCTGGACGCCTCCTTCTGGCTGTGCTCCAGCTGCATGCACTCTGCAGCACTGAACGTTTAGGAACCTGCTGCTGGCCAGCTTGTGTCCAGGAGTGCAAGGGCTGCGCCTTCCTTCCTGAAGCAGCCAGAGCATTCTCAGCTGCAGCTGCTTGTGAAGCAGCTCTTGGCTGGACATTTGAAATTGGCTCCCCTGAGTACATGAGCCCGGTGCCCAGCTGCTTGGTTCTTCGCCTTCTGTGCTCTGGACAGAAGTGAAGCCCAGCCATGGCTTGGAGCTTTGCCGCTCTTCAGCGTGAGCACTGCACGCAGCCACGGTGTGCTGTGCAGGGATTTTCCTTCAGCTCGACGGACAAGCATTTTCTTGCTCTTTCAGCGAGTCCAAACTGGGCATGTAGCTCTCGCTCAGCGAAATGCGTCAGGCGAGAAACACTTGCTGGAGTAGCTTTTCGCTGGGCAAGACTTTCAACACAGCACCACAATTCGGGCAAGGAGCAGCAGAAAGGAAGACCATCTTTTGGTCCTGGCACCTTCTTCTGGGCGACACGCCTATCCGCCTCTTCGCTCCCTGCAAGGCTGTAAGCTTGGCGGTGGTGCTTGCAAGTGAGAAGGCAGGTGCAGAGAGCACCGCGATCTGCCGGCGCTGTGCAGGCTGGAAAGGAAAGAGGGCTACCACTAGGATGTGCTGCAAATACAGGTTTCCACGCGTCGAGGGTAAGCTCCGCGTAAGCTCGTTGACCTAAAACTGTTCTCTGTGCGAGACTTAGCTGAGAAGCTTTCCGTTCAGATTCAGGCTGCAAGGCAGACCGAATGTGCTGCTACCTAGCGCTGAGAGAGAAAGTGCAGAGGCCAGGCGTGTTTGGGCAGAGGCAGCAGCCTGGAGCATTTCTCTGCCGGCACCGTGCTCTCTGGGCGAGAAGTAGACACCGGTTCCACTCCGGCACAATGAAGGAGCAGAGCACGGAGCTGGTATGCGCATCGCCCAGGCTGCCTCTCGCTTGTGTGCGGATTCACGTTAGCACTTGAAAACAGAAAGTTCAAGCTGCGGCTACTTGTGCTGCTACCTATTTCTCTTCCAGCTTTCCCTGGAAAGAATTGTGCCCAGCTTGATGCTTTTGAGATGCAGAGATGACAGTGGCAGATGCAGCGGAGACTGGAAATACAGAGTGCAGCGGAGAGTTTCTGGTGCTTTGACGTGAGGCAAGGGGAAAGTGCAGCCCAGCAGAGGCTTTGACTTCTGGAGCCTTTTTCTTTGGCAGCAGCTGCTGCAAGTGGGCAAGGGAGCTGCGAGAGTGAAGAAGGGGACGGTCCGTCTATGTGAGAAGGAAGCTGCCGAGGCGCAGTGTGTTGTGCTCAGTTTCAAGGCTGCCTGGAGGAGGGGGGGACTTGAAGAACGCCTTCTTTCTGGACGCCTCCTTCTGGCTGTGCTCCAGCTGCATGCACTCTGCAGCACTGAACGTTTAGGAACCTGCTGCTGGCCAGCTTGTGTCCAGGAGTGCAAGGGCTGCGCCTTCCTTCCTGAAGCAGCCAGAGCATTCTCAGCTGCAGCTGCTTGTGAAGCAGCTCTTGGCTGGACATTTGAAATTGGCTCCCCTGAGTACATGAGCCCGGTGCCCAGCTGCTTGGTTCTTCGCCTTCTGTGCTCTGGACAGAACTGAAGCCCAGCCATGGCTTGGAGCTTTGCCGCTCTTCAGCGTGAGCACTGCACGCAGCCACGGTGTGCTGTGCAGGGATTTTCCTTCAGCTCGACGGACAAGCATTTTCTTGCTCTTTCAGCGAGTCCAAACTGGGCATGTAGCTCTCGCTCAGCGAAATGCGTCAGGCGAGAAACACTTGCTGGAGTAGCTTTTCGCTGGGCAAGACTTTCAACACAGCACCACAATTCGGGCAAGGAGCAGCAGAAAGGAAGACCATCTTTTGGTCCTGGCACCTTCTTCTGGGCGACACGCCTATCCGCCTCTTCTCTCCCTGCAAGGCTGTAAGCTTGGCGGTGGTGCTTGCAAGTGAGAAGGCAGGTGCAGAGAGCACCGCGATCTGCCGGCGCTGTGCAGGCTGGAAAGGAAAGAGGGCTACCACTAGGATGTGCTGCAAATACAGGTTTCCACGCGTCGAGGGTAAGCTCCGCGTAAGCTCGTTGACCTCAAACTGTTCTCTGTGCGAGACTTAGCTGAGAAGCTTTCCGTTCAGATTCAGGCTGCAAGGCAGACCGAATGTGCTGCTACCTAGCGCTGAGAGAGAAAGTGCAGAGGCCAGGCGTGTTTGGGCAGAGGCAGCAGCCTGGAGCATTTCTCTGCCGGCACCGTGCTCTCTGGGCGAGAAGTAGACACCGCTTCCACTCCGGCACAATGAAGGAGCAGAGCACGGAGCTGGTATGCGCATCGCCCAGGCTGCCTCTCGCTTGTGTGCGGATTCACGTTAGCACTTGAAAACAGAAAGTTCAAGCTGCGGCTACTTGTGCTGCTACCTATTTCTCTTCCAGCTTTCCCTGGAAAGAATTGTGCCCAGCTTGATGCTTTTGAGATGCAGAGATGACAGTGGCAGATGCAGCGGAGACTGGAAATACAGAGTGCAGCGGAGAGTTTCTGGTGCTTTGACGTGAGGCAAGGGGAAAGTGCAGCCCAGCAGAGGCTTTGACTTCTGGAGCCTTTTTCTTTGGCAGCAGCTGCTGCAAGTGGGCAAGGGAGCTGCGAGAGTGAAGAAGGGGACGGTCCGTCTATGTGAGAAGGAAGCTGCCGAGGCGCAGTGTGTTGTGCTCAGTTTCAAGGCTGCCTGGAGGAGGGGGGGACTTGAAGAACGCCTTCTTTCTGGACGCCTCCTTCTGGCTGTGCTCCAGCTGCATGCACTCTGCAGCACTGAAGGTTTAGGAACCTGCTGCTGGCCAGCTTGTGTCCAGGAGTGCAAGGGCTGCGCCTTCCTTCCTGAAGCAGCCAGAGCATTCTCAGCTGCAGCTGCTTGTGAAGCAGCTCTTGGCTGGACATTTGAAATTGGCTCCCCTGAGTACATGAGCCCGCTGCCCAGCTGCTTGGTTCTTCGCCTTCTGTGCTCTGGACAGAACTGAAGCCCAGCCATGGCTTGGAGCTTTGCCGCTCTTCAGCGTGAGCACTGCACGCAGCCACGGTGTGCTGTGCAGGGATTTTCCTTCAGCTCGACGGACAAGCATTTTCTTGCTCTTTCAGCGAGTCCAAACTGGGCATGTAGCTCTCGCTCAGCGAAATGCGTCAGGCGAGAAACACTTGCTGGAGTAGCTTTTCGCTGGGCAAGACTTTCAACACAGCACCACAATTCGGGCAAGGAGCAGCAGAAAGGAAGACCATCTTTTGGTCCTGGCACCTTCTTCTGGGCGACACGCCTATCCGCCTCTTCGCTCCCTGCAAGGCTGTAAGCTTGGCGGTGGTGCTTGCAAGTGAGAAGGCAGGTGCAGAGAGCACCGCCATCTGCCGGCGCTGTGCAGGCCGGAAAGGAAAGAGGGCTACCACTAGGATGTGCTGCAAATACAGGTTTCCACGCGTCGAGGGTAAGCTCCGCGTAAGCTCGTTGACCTCAAACTGTTCTCTGTGCGAGACTTAGCTGAGAAGCTTTCCGTTCAGATTCAGGCTGCAAGGCAGACCGAATGTGCTGCTACCTAGCGCTGAGAGAGAAAGTGCAGAGGCCAGGCGTGTTTGGGCAGAGGCAGCAGCCTGGAGCATTTCTCTGCCGGCACCGTGCTCTCTGGGCGAGAAGTAGACACCGGTTCCACTCCGGCACAATGAAGGAGCAGAGCACGGAGCTGGTATGCGCATCGCCCAGGCTGCCTCTCGCTTGTGTGCGGATTCACGTTAGCACTTGAAAACAGAAAGTTCAAGCTGCGGCTACTTGTGCTGCTACCTATTTCTCTTCCAGCTTTCCCTGGAAAGAATTGTGCCCATCTTGATGCTTTTGAGATGCAGAGATGACAGTGGCAGATGCAGCGGAGACTGGAAATACAGAGTGCAGCGGAGAGTTTCTGGTGCTTTGACGTGAGGCAAGGTGAAAGTGCAGCCCAGCAGAGGCTTTGACTTCTGGAGCCTTTTTCTTTGGCAGCAGCTGCTGCAAGTGGGCAAGGGAGCTGCGAGAGTGAAGAAGGGGACGGTCCGTCTATGTGAGAAGGAAGCTGCCGAGGCGCAGTGTGTTGTGCTCAGTTTCAAGGCTGCCTGGAGGAGGGGGGGACTTGAAGAACGCCTTCTTTCTGGACGCCTCCTTCTGGCTGTGCTCCAGCTGCATGCACTCTGCAGCACTGAACGTTTAGGAACCTGCTGCTGGCCAGCTTGTGTCCAGGAGTGCAAGGGCTGCGCCTTCCTTCCTGAAGCAGCCAGAGCATTCTCAGCTGCAGCTGCTTGTGAAGCAGCTCTTGGCTGGACATTTGAAATTGGCTCCCCTGAGTACATGAGCCCGGTGCCCAGCTGCTTGGTTCTTCGCCTTCTGTGCTCTGGACAGAACTGAAGCCCAGCCATGGCTTGGAGCTTTGCCGCTCTTCAGCGTGAGCACTGCACGCAGCCACGGTGTGCTGTGCAGGGATTTTCCTTCAGCTCGACGGACAAGCATTTTCTTGCTCTTTCAGCGAGTCCAAACTGGGCATGTAGCTCTCGCTCAGCGAAATGCGTCAGGCGAGAAACACTTGCTGGAGTAGCTTTTCGCTGGGCAAGACTTTCAACACAGCACCACAATTCGGGCAAGGAGCAGCAGAAAGGAAGACCATCTTTTGGTCCTGGCACCTTCTTCTGGGCGACACGCCTATCCGCCTCTTCGCTCCCTGCAAGGCTGTAAGCTTGGCGGTGGTGCTTGCAAGTGAGAAGGCAGGTGCAGAGAGCACCGCGGTCTGCCGGCGCTGTGCAGGCTGGAAAGGAAAGAGGGCTACCACTAGGATGTGCTGCAAATACAGGTTTCCACGCGTCGAGGGTAAGCTCCGCGTAAGCTCGTTGACCTCAAACTGTTCTCTGTGCGAGACTTAGCTGAGAAGCTTTCCGTTCAGATTCAGGCTGCAAGGCAGACCGAATGTGCTGCTACCTAGCGCTGAGAGAGAAAGTGCAGAGGCCAGGCGTGTTTGGGCAGAGGCAGCAGCCTGGAGCATTTCTCTGCCGGCACCGTGCTCTCTGGGCGAGAAGTAGACACCGCTTCCACTCCGGCACAATGAAGGAGCAGAGCACGGAGCTGGTATGCGCATCGCCCAGGCTGCCTCTCGCTTGTGTGCGGATTCACGTTAGCACTTGAAAACAGAAAGTTCAAGCTGCGGCTACTTGTGCTGCTACCTATTTCTCTTCCAGCTTTCCCTGGAAAGAATTGTGCCCATCTTGATGCTTTTGAGATGCAGAGATGACAGTGGCAGATGCAGCGGAGACTGGAAATACAGAGTGCAGCCGAGAGTTTCTGGTGCTTTGACGTGAGGCAAGGGGAAAGTGCAGCCCAGCAGAGGCTTTGACTTCTGGAGCCTTTTTCTTTGGCAGCAGCTGCTGCAAGTGGGCAAGGGAGCTGCGAGAGTGAAGAAGGGGACGGTCCGTCTATGTGAGAAGGAAGCTGCCGAGGCGCAGTGTGTTGTGCTCAGTTTCAAGGCTGCCTGGAGGAGGGGGGGACTTGAAGAACGCCTTCTTTCTGGACGCCTCCTTCTGGCTGTGCTCCAGCTGCATGCACTCTGCAGCACTGAAGGTTTAGGAACCTGCTGCTGGCCAGCTTGTGTCCAGGAGTGCAAGGGCTGCGCCTTCCTTCCTGAAGCAGCCAGAGCATTCTCAGCTGCAGCTGCTTGTGAAGCAGCTCTTGGCTGGACATTTGAAATTGGCTCCCCTGAGTACATGAGCCCGCTGCCCAGCTGCTTGGTTCTTCGCCTTCTGTGCTCTGGACAGAACTGAAGCCCAGCCATGGCTTGGAGCTTTGCCGCTCTTCAGCGTGAGCACTGCACGCAGCCACGGTGTGCTGTGCAGGGATTTTCCTTCAGCTCGACGGACAAGCATTTTCTTGCTCTTTCAGCGAGTCCAAACTGGGCATGTAGCTCTCGCTCAGCGAAATGCGTCAGGCGAGAAACACTTGCTGGAGTAGCTTTTCGCTGGGCAAGACTTTCAACACAGCACCACAATTCGGGCAAGGAGCAGCAGAAAGGAAGACCATCTTTTGGTCCTGGCACCTTCTTCTGGGCGACACGCCTATCCGCCTCTTCGCTCCCTGCAAGGCTGTAAGCTTGGCGGTGGTGCTTGCAAGTGAGAAGGCAGGTGCAGAGAGCACCGCGGTCTGCCGGCGCTGTGCAGGCTGGAAAGGAAAGAGGGCTACCACTAGGATGTGCTGCAAATACAGGTTTCCACGCGTCGAGGGTAAGCTCCGCGTAAGCTCGTTGACCTCAAACTGTTCTCTGTGCGAGACTTAGCTGAGAAGCTTTCCGTTCAGATTCAGGCTGCAAGGCAGACCGAATGTGCTGCTACCTAGCGCTGAGAGAGAAAGTGCAGAGGCCAGGCGTGTTTGGGCAGAGGCAGCAGCCTGGAGCATTTCTCTGCCGGCACCGTGCTCTCTGGGCGAGAAGTAGACACCGGTTCCACTCCGGCACAATGAAGGAGCAGAGCACGGAGCTGGTATGCGCATCGCCCAGGCTGCCTCTCGCTTGTGTGCGGATTCACGTTAGCACTTGAAAACAGAAAGTTCAAGCTGCGGCTACTTGTGCTGCTACCTATTTCTCTTCCAGCTTTCCCTGGAAAGAATTGTGCCCAGCTTGATGCTTTTGAGATGCAGAGATGACAGTGGCAGATGCAGCGGAGACTGGAAATACAGAGTGCAGCGGAGAGTTTCTGGTGCTTTGACGTGAGGCAAGGGGAAAGTGCAGCCCAGCAGAGGCTTTGACTTCTGGAGCCTTTTTCTTTGGCAGCAGCTGCTGCAAGTGGGCAAGGGAGCTGCGAGAGTGAAGAAGGGGACGGTCCGTCTATGTGAGAAGGAAGCTGCCGAGGCGCAGTGTGTTGTGCTCAGTTTCAAGGCTGCCTGGAGGAGGGGGGGACTTGAAGAACGCCTTCTTTCTGGACGCCTCCTTCTGGCTGTGCTCCAGCTGCATGCACTCTGCAGCACTGAAGGTTTAGGAACCTGCTGCTGGCCAGCTTGTGTCCAGGAGTGCAAGGGCTGCGCCTTCCTTCCTGAAGCAGCCAGAGCATTCTCAGCTGCAGCTGCTTGTGAAGCAGCTCTTGGCTGGACATTTGAAATTGGCTCCCCTGAGTACATGAGCCCGCTGCCCAGCTGCTTGGTTCTTCGCCTTCTGTGCTCTGGACAGAACTGAAGCCCAGCCATGGCTTGGAGCTTTGCCGCTCTTCAGCGTGAGCACTGCACGCAGCCACGGTGTGCTGTGCAGGGATTTTCCTTCAGCTCGACGGACAAGCATTTTCTTGCTCTTTCAGCGAGTCCAAACTGGGCATGTAGCTCTCGCTCAGCGAAATGCGTCAGGCGAGAAACACTTGCTGGAGTAGCTTTTCGCTGGGCAAGACTTTCAACACAGCACCACAATTCGGGCAAGGAGCAGCAGAAAGGAAGACCATCTTTTGGTCCTGGCACCTTCTTCTGGGCGACACGCCTATCCGCCTCTTCGCTCCCTGCAAGGCTGTAAGCTTGGCGGTGGTGCTTGCAAGTGAGAAGGCAGGTGCAGAGAGCACCGCGGTCTGCCGGCGCTGTGCAGGCTGGAAAGGAAAGAGGGCTACCACTAGGATGTGCTGCAAATACAGGTTTCCACGCGTCGAGGGTAAGCTCCGCGTAAGCTCGTTGACCTCAAACTGTTCTCTGTGCGAGACTTAGCTGAGAAGCTTTCCGTTCAGATTCAGGCTGCAAGGCAGACCGAATGTGCTGCTACCTAGCGCTGAGAGAGAAAGTGCAGAGGCCAGGCGTGTTTGGGCAGAGGCAGCAGCCTGGAGCATTTCTCTGCCGGCACCGTGCTCTCTGGGCGAGAAGTAGACACCGGTTCCACTCCGGCACAATGAAGGAGCAGAGCACGGAGCTGGTATGCGCATCGCCCAGGCTGCCTCTCGCTTGTGTGCGGATTCACGTTAGCACTTGAAAACAGAAAGTTCAAGCTGCGGCTACTTGTGCTGCTACCTATTTCTCTTCCAGCTTTCCCTGGAAAGAATTGTGCCCAGCTTGATGCTTTTGAGATGCAGAGATGACAGTGGCAGATGCAGCGGAGACTGGAAATACAGAGTGCAGCGGAGAGTTTCTGGTGCTTTGACGTGAGGCAAGGGGAAAGTGCAGCCCAGCAGAGGCTTTGACTTCTGGAGCCTTTTTCTTTGGCAGCAGCTGCTGCAAGTGGGCAAGGGAGCTGCGAGAGTGAAGAAGGGGACGGTCCGTCTATGTGAGAAGGAAGCTGCCGAGGCGCAGTGTGTTGTGCTCAGTTTCAAGGCTGCCTGGAGGAGGGGGGGACTTGAAGAACGCCTTCTTTCTGGACGCCTCCTTCTGGCTGTGCTCCAGCTGCATGCACTCTGCAGCACTGAAGGTTTAGGAACCTGCTGCTGGCCAGCTTGTGTCCAGGAGTGCAAGGGCTGCGCCTTCCTTCCTGAAGCAGCCAGAGCATTCTCAGCTGCAGCTGCTTGTGAAGCAGCTCTTGGCTGGACATTTGAAATTGGCTCCCCTGAGTACATGAGCCCGGTGCCCAGCTGCTTGGTTCTTCGCCTTCTGTGCTCTGGACAGAACTGAAGCCCAGCCATGGCTTGGAGCTTTGCCGCTCTTCAGCGTGAGCACTGCACGCAGCCACGGTGTGCTGTGCAGGGATTTTCCTTCAGCTCGACGGACAAGCATTTTCTTGCTCTTTCAGCGAGTCCAAACTGGGCATGTAGCTCTCGCTCAGCGAAATGCGTCAGGCGAGAAACACTTGCTGGAGTAGCTTTTCGCTGGGCAAGACTTTCAACACAGCACCACAATTCGGGCAAGGAGCAGCAGAAAGGAAGACCATCTTTTGGTCCTGGCACCTTCTTCTGGGCGACACGCCTATCCGCCTCTTCTCTCCCTGCAAGGCTGTAAGCTTGGCGGTGGTGCTTGCAAGTGAGAAGGCAGGTGCAGAGAGCACCGCCATCAGCCGGCGCTGTGCAGGCTGGAAAGGAAAGAGGGCTACCACTAGGATGTGCTGCAAATACAGGTTTCCACGCGTCGAGGGTAAGCTCCGCGTAAGCTCGTTGACCTAAAACTGTTCTCTGTGCGAGACTTAGCTGAGAAGCTTTCCGTTCAGATTCAGGCTGCAAGGCAGACCGAATGTGCTGCTACCTAGCGCTGAGAGAGAAAGTGCAGAGGCCAGGCGTGTTTGGGCAGAGGCAGCAGCCTGGAGCATTTCTCTGCCGGCACCGTGCTCTCTGGGCGAGAAGTAGACACCGCTTCCACTCCGGCACAATGAAGGAGCAGAGCACGGAGCTGGTATGCGCATCGCCCAGGCTGCCTCTCGCTTGTGTGCGGATTCACGTTAGCACTTGAAAACAGAAAGTTCAAGCTGCGGCTACTTGTGCTGCTACCTATTTCTCTTCCAGCTTTCCCTGGAAAGAATTGTGCCCAGCTTGATGCTTTTGAGATGCAGAGATGACAGTGGCAGATGCAGCGGAGACTGGAAATACAGAGTGCAGCGGAGAGTTTCTGGTGCTTTGACGTGAGGCAAGGGGAAAGTGCAGCCCAGCAGAGGCTTTGACTTCTGGAGCCTTTTTCTTTGGCAGCAGCTGCTGCAAGTGGGCAAGGGAGCTGCGAGAGTGAAGAAGGGGACGGTCCGTCTATGTGAGAAGGAAGCTGCCGAGGCGCAGTGTGTTGTGCTCAGTTTCAAGGCTGCCTGGAGGAGGGGGGGACTTGAAGAACGCCTTCTTTCTGGACGCCTCCTTCTGGCTGTGCTCCAGCTGCATGCACTCTGCAGCACTGAAGGTTTAGGAACCTGCTGCTGGCCAGCTTGTGTCCAGGAGTGCAAGGGCTGCGCCTTCCTTCCTGAAGCAGCCAGAGCATTCTCAGCTGCAGCTGCTTGTGAAGCAGCTCTTGGCTGGACATTTGAAATTGGCTCCCCTGAGTACATGAGCCCGCTGCCCAGCTGCTTGGTTCTTCGCCTTCTGTGCTCTGGACAGAACTGAAGCCCAGCCATGGCTTGGAGCTTTGCCGCTCTTCAGCGTGAGCACTGCACGCAGCCACGGTGTGCTGTGCAGGGATTTTCCTACAGCTCGACGGACAAGCATTTTCTTGCTCTTTCAGCGAGTCCAAACTGGGCATGTAGCTCTCGCTCAGCGAAATGCGTCAGGCGAGAAACACTTGCTGGAGTAGCTTTTCGCTGGGCAAGACTTTCAACACAGCACCACAATTCGGGCAAGGAGCAGCAGAAAGGAAGACCATCTTTTGGTCCTGGCACCTTCTTCTGGGCGACACGCCTATCCGCCTCTTCTCTCCCTGCAAGGCTGTAAGCTTGGCGGTGGTGCTTGCAAGTGAGAAGGCAGGTGCAGAGAGCACCGCCATCAGCCGGCGCTGTGCAGGCTGGAAAGGAAAGAGGGCTACCACTAGGATGTGCTGCAAATACAGGTTTCCACGCGTCGAGGGTAAGCTCCGCGTAAGCTCGTTGACCTCAAACTGTTCTCTGTGCGAGACTTAGCTGAGAAGCTTTCCGTTCAGATTCAGGCTGCAAGGCAGACCGAATGTGCTGCTACCTAGCGCTGAGAGAGAAAGTGCAGAGGCCAGGCGTGTTTGGGCAGAGGCAGCAGCCTGGAGCATTTCTCTGCCGGCACCGTGCTCTCTGGGCGAGAAGTAGACACCGGTTCCACTCCGGCACAATGAAGGAGCAGAGCACGGAGCTGGTATGCGCATCGCCCAGGCTGCCTCTCGCTTGTGTGCGGATTCACGTTAGCACTTGAAAACAGAAAGTTCAAGCTGCGGCTACTTGTGCTGCTACCTATTTCTCTTCCAGCTTTCCCTGGAAAGAATTGTGCCCAGCTTGATGCTTTTGAGATGCAGAGATGACAGTGGCAGATGCAGCGGAGACTGGAAATACAGAGTGCAGCGGAGAGTTTCTGGTGCTTTGACGTGAGGCAAGGGGAAAGTGCAGCCCAGCAGAGGCTTTGACTTCTGGAGCCTTTTTCTTTGGCAGCAGCTGCTGCAAGTGGGCAAGGGAGCTGCGAGAGTGAAGAAGGGGACGGTCCGTCTATGTGAGAAGGAAGCTGCCGAGGCGCAGTGTGTTGTGCTCAGTTTCAAGGCTGCCTGGAGGAGGGGGGGACTTGAAGAACGCCTTCTTTCTGGACGCCTCCTTCTGGCTGTGCTCCAGCTGCATGCACTCTGCAGCACTGAACGTTTAGGAACCTGCTGCTGGCCAGCTTGTGTCCAGGAGTGCAAGGGCTGCGCCTTCCTTCCTGAAGCAGCCAGAGCATTCTCAGCTGCAGCTGCTTGTGAAGCAGCTCTTGGCTGGACATTTGAAATTGGCTCCCCTGAGTACATGAGCCCGGTGCCCAGCTGCTTGGTTCTTCGCCTTCTGTGCTCTGGACAGAACTGAAGCCCAGCCATGGCTTGGAGCTTTGCCGCTCTTCAGCGTGAGCACTGCACGCAGCCACGGTGTGCTGTGCAGGGATTTTCCTTCAGCTCGACAGACAAGCATTTTCTTGCTCTTTCAGCGAGTCCAAACTGTGCATGTAGCTCTCGCTCAGCGAAATGCGTCAGGCGAGAAACACTTGCTGGAGTAGCTTTTCGCTGGGCAAGACTTTCAACACAGCACCACAATTCGGGCAAGGAGCAGCAGAAAGGAAGACCATCTTTTGGTCCTGGCACCTTCTTCTGGGCGACACGCCTATCCGCCTCTTCTCTCCCTGCAAGGCTGTAAGCTTGGCGGTGGTGCTTGCAAGTGAGAAGGCAGGTGCAGAGAGCACCGCGATCTGCCGGCGCTGTGCAGGCTGGAAAGGAAAGAGGGCTACCACTAGGATGTGCTGCAAATACAGGTTTCCACGCGTCGAGGGTAAGCTCCGCGTAAGCTCGTTGACCTCAAACTGTTCTCTGTGCGAGACTTAGCTGAGAAGCTTTCCGTTCAGATTCAGGCTGCAAGGCAGACCGAATGTGCTGCTACCTAGCGCTGAGAGAGAAAGTGCAGAGGCCAGGCGTGTTTGGGCAGAGGCAGCAGCCTGGAGCATTTCTCTGCCGGCACCGTGCTCTCTGGGCGAGAAGTAGACACCGGTTCCACTCCGGCACAATGAAGGAGCAGAGCACGGAGCTGGTATGCGCATCGCCCAGGCTGCCTCTCGCTTGTGTGCGGATTCACGTTAGCACTTGAAAACAGAAAGTTCAAGCTGCGGCTACTTGTGCTGCTACCTATTTCTCTTCCAGCTTTCCCTGGAAAGAATTGTGCCCAGCTTGATGCTTTTGAGATGCAGAGATGACAGTGGCAGATGCAGCGGAGACTGGAAATACAGAGTGCAGCGGAGAGTTTCTGGTGCTTTGACGTGAGGCAAGGGGAAAGTGCAGCCCAGCAGAGGCTTTGACTTCTGGAGCCTTTTTCTTTGGCAGCAGCTGCTGCAAGTGGGCAAGGGAGCTGCGAGAGTGAAGAAGGGGACGGTCCGTCTATGTGAGAAGGAAGCTGCCGAGGCGCACTGTGTTGTGCTCAGTTTCAAGGCTGCCTGGAGGAGGGGGGAACTTGAAGAACGCCTTCTTTCTGGACGCCTCCTTCTGGCTGTGCTCCAGCTGCATGCACTCTGCAGCACTGAACGTTTAGGAACCTGCTGCTGGCCAGCTTGTGTCCAGGAGTGCAAGGGCTGCGCCTTCCTTCCTGAAGCAGCCAGAGCATTCTCAGCTGCAGCTGCTTGTGAAGCAGCTCTTGGCTGGACATTTGAAATTGGCTCCCCTGAGTACATGAGCCCGGTGCCCAGCTGCTTGGTTCTTCGCCTTCTGTGCTCTGGACAGAACTGAAGCCCAGCCATGGCTTGGAGCTTTGCCGCTCTTCAGCGTGAGCACTGCACGCAGCCACGGTGTGCTGTGCAGGGATTTTCCTTCAGCTCGACGGACAAGCATTTTCTTGCTCTTTCAGCGAGTCCAAACTGGGCATGTAGCTCTCGCTCAGCGAAATGCGTCAGGCGAGAAACACTTGCTGGAGTAGCTTTTCGCTGGGCAAGACTTTCAACACAGCACCACAATTCGGGCAAGGAGCAGCAGAAAGGAAGACCATCTTTTGGTCCTGGCACCTTCTTCTGGGCGACACGCCTATCCGCCTCTTCGCTCCCTGCAAGGCTGTAAGCTTGGCGGTGGTGCTTGCAAGTGAGAAGGCAGGTGCAGAGAGCACCGCGATCTGCCGGCGCTGTGCAGGCTGGAAAGGAAAGAGGGCTACCACTAGGATGTGCTGCAAATACAGGTTTCCACGCGTCGAGGGTAAGCTCCGCGTAAGCTCGTTGACCTCAAACTGTTCTCTGTGCGAGACTTAGCTGAGAAGCTTTCCGTTCAGATTCAGGCTGCAAGGCAGACCGAATGTGCTGCTACCTAGCGCTGAGAGAGAAAGTGCAGAGGCCAGGCGTGTTTGGGCAGAGGCAGCAGCCTGGAGCATTTCTCTGCCGGCACCGTGCTCTCTGGGCGAGAAGTAGACACCGGTTCCACTCCGGCACAATGAAGGAGCAGAGCACGGAGCTGGTATGCGCATCGCCCAGGCTGCCTCTCGCTTGTGTGCGGATTCACGTTAGCACTTGAAAACAGAAAGTTCAAGCTGCGGCTACTTGTGCTGCTACCTATTTCTCTTCCAGCTTTCCCTGGAAAGAATTGTGCCCAGCTTGATGCTTTTGAGATGCAGAGATGACAGTGGCAGATGCAGCGGAGACTGGAAATACAGAGTGCAGCGGAGAGTTTCTGGTGCTTTGACGTGAGGCAAGGGGAAAGTGCAGCCCAGCAGAGGCTTTGACTTCTGGAGCCTTTTTCTTTGGCAGCAGCTGCTGCAAGTGGGCAAGGGAGCTGCGAGAGTGAAGAAGGGGACGGTCCGTCTATGTGAGAAGGAAGCTGCCGAGGCGCAGTGTGTTGTGCTCAGTTTCAAGGCTGCCTGGAGGAGGGGGGGACTTGAAGAACGCCTTCTTTCTGGACGCCTCCTTCTGGCTGTGCTCCAGCTGCATGCACTCTGCAGCACTGAAGGTTTAGGAACCTGCTGCTGGCCAGCTTGTGTCCAGGAGTGCAAGGGCTGCGCCTTCCTTCCTGAAGCAGCCAGAGCATTCTCAGCTGCAGCTGCTTGTGAAGCAGCTCTTGGCTGGACATTTGAAATTGGCTCCCCTGAGTACATGAGCCCGGTGCCCAGCTGCTTGGTTCTTCGCCTTCTGTGCTCTGGACAGAACTGAAGCCCAGCCATGGCTTGGAGCTTTGCCGCTCTTCAGCGTGAGCACTGCACGCAGCCACGGTGTGCTGTGCAGGGATTTTCCTTCAGCTCGACGGACAAGCATTTTCTTGCTCTTTCAGCGAGTCCAAACTGGGCATGTAGCTCTCGCTCAGCGAAATGCGTCAGGCGAGAAACACTTGCTGGAGTAGCTTTTCGCTGGGCAAGACTTTCAACACAGCACCACAATTCGGGCAAGGAGCAGCAGAAAGGAAGACCATCTTTTGGTCCTGGCACCTTCTTCTGGGCGACACGCCTATCCGCCTCTTCGCTCCCTGCAAGGCTGTAAGCTTGGCGGTGGTGCTTGCAAGTGAGAAGGCAGGTGCAGAGAGCACCGCGGTCTGCCGGCGCTGTGCAGGCTGGAAAGGAAAGAGGGCTACCACTAGGATGTGCTGCAAATACAGGTTTCCACGCGTCGAGGGTAAGCTCCGCGTAAGCTCGTTGACCTCAAACTGTTCTCTGTGCGAGACTTAGCTGAGAAGCTTTCCGTTCAGATTCAGGCTGCAAGGCAGACCGAATGTGCTGCTACCTAGCGCTGAGAGAGAAAGTGCAGAGGCCAGGCGTGTTTGGGCAGAGGCAGCAGCCTGGAGCATTTCTCTGCCGGCACCGTGCTCTCTGGGCGAGAAGTAGACACCGCTTCCACTCCGGCACAATGAAGGAGCAGAGCACGGAGCTGGTATGCGCATCGCCCAGGCTGCCTCTCGCTTGTGTGCGGATTCACGTTAGCACTTGAAAACAGAAAGTTCAAGCTGCGGCTACTTGTGCTGCTACCTATTTCTCTTCCAGCTTTCCCTGGAAAGAATTGTGCCCATCTTGATGCTTTTGAGATGCAGAGATGACAGTGGCAGATGCAGCGGAGACTGGAAATACAGAGTGCAGCGGAGAGTTTCTGGTGCTTTGACGTGAGGCAAGGGGAAAGTGCAGCCCAGCAGAGGCTTTGACTTCTGGAGCCTTTTTCTTTGGCAGCAGCTGCTGCAAGTGGGCAAGGGAGCTGCGAGAGTGAAGAAGGGGACGGTCCGTCTATGTGAGAAGGAAGCTGCCGAGGCGCAGTGTGTTGTGCTCAGTTTCAAGGCTGCCTGGAGGAGGGGGGGACTTGAAGAACGCCTTCTTTCTGGACGCCTCCTTCTGGCTGTGCTCCAGCTGCATGCACTCTGCAGCACTGAAGGTTTAGGAACCTGCTGCTGGCCAGCTTGTGTCCAGGAGTGCAAGGGCTGCGCCTTCCTTCCTGAAGCAGCCAGAGCATTCTCAGCTGCAGCTGCTTGTGAAGCAGCTCTTGGCTGGACATTTGAAATTGGCTCCCCTGAGTACATGAGCCCGGTGCCCAGCTGCTTGGTTCTTCGCCTTCTGTGCTCTGGACAGAACTGAAGCCCAGCCATGGCTTGGAGCTTTGCCGCTCTTCAGCGTGAGCACTGCACGCAGCCACGGTGTGCTGTGCAGGGATTTTCCTTCAGCTCGACGGACAAGCATTTTCTTGCTCTTTCAGCGAGTCCAAACTGGGCATGTAGCTCTCGCTCAGCGAAATGCGTCAGGCGAGAAACACTTGCTGGAGTAGCTTTTCGCTGGGCAAGACTTTCAACACAGCACCACAATTCGGGCAAGGAGCAGCAGAAAGGAAGACCATCTTTTGGTCCTGGCACCTTCTTCTGGGCGACACGCCTATCCGCCTCTTCTCTCCCTGCAAGGCTGTAAGCTTGGCGGTGGTGCTTGCAAGTGAGAAGGCAGGTGCAGAGAGCACCGCGATCTGCCGGCGCTGTGCAGGCTGGAAAGGAAAGAGGGCTACCACTAGGATGTGCTGCAAATACAGGTTTCCACGCGTCGAGGGTAAGCTCCGCGTAAGCTCGTTGACCTAAAACTGTTCTCTGTGCGAGACTTAGCTGAGAAGCTTTCCGTTCAGATTCAGGCTGCAAGGCAGACCGAATGTGCTGCTACCTAGCGCTGAGAGAGAAAGTGCAGAGGCCAGGCGTGTTTGGGCAGAGGCAGCAGCCTGGAGCATTTCTCTGCCGGCACCGTGCTCTCTGGGCGAGAAGTAGACACCGCTTCCACTCCGGCACAATGAAGGAGCAGAGCACGGAGCTGGTATGCGCATCGCCCAGGCTGCCTCTCGCTTGTGTGCGGATTCACGTTAGCACTTGAAAACAGAAAGTTCAAGCTGCGGCTACTTGTGCTGCTACCTATTTCTCTTCCAGCTTTCCCTGGAAAGAATTGTGCCCATCTTGATGCTTTTGAGATGCAGAGATGACAGTGGCAGATGCAGCGGAGACTGGAAATACAGAGTGCAGCCGAGAGTTTCTGGTGCTTTGACGTGAGGCAAGGGGAAAGTGCAGCCCAGCAGAGGCTTTGACTTCTGGAGCCTTTTTCTTTGGCAGCAGCTGCTGCAAGTGGGCAAGGGAGCTGCGAGAGTGAAGAAGGGGACGGTCCGTCTATGTGAGAAGGAAGCTGCCGAGGCGCAGTGTGTTGTGCTCAGTTTCAAGGCTGCCTGGAGGAGGGGGGGACTTGAAGAACGCCTTCTTTCTGGACGCCTCCTTCTGGCTGTGCTCCAGCTGCATGCACTCTGCAGCACTGAAGGTTTAGGAACCTGCTGCTGGCCAGCTTGTGTCCAGGAGTGCAAGGGCTGCGCCTTCCTTCCTGAAGCAGCCAGAGCATTCTCAGCTGCAGCTGCTTGTGAAGCAGCTCTTGGCTGGACATTTGAAATTGGCTCCCCTGAGTACATGAGCCCGCTGCCCAGCTGCTTGGTTCTTCGCCTTCTGTGCTCTGGACAGAACTGAAGCCCAGCCATGGCTTGGAGCTTTGCCGCTCTTCAGCGTGAGCACTGCACGCAGCCACGGTGTGCTGTGCAGGGATTTTCCTTCAGCTCGACGGACAAGCATTTTCTTGCTCTTTCAGCGAGTCCAAACTGGGCATGTAGCTCTCGCTCAGCGAAATGCGTCAGGCGAGAAACACTTGCTGGAGTAGCTTTTCGCTGGGCAAGACTTTCAACACAGCACCACAATTCGGGCAAGGAGCAGCAGAAAGGAAGACCATCTTTTGGTCCTGGCACCTTCTTCTGGGCGACACGCCTATCCGCCTCTTCTCTCCCTGCAAGGCTGTAAGCTTGGCGGTGGTGCTTGCAAGTGAGAAGGCAGGTGCAGAGAGCACCGCGGTCTGCCGGCGCTGTGCAGGCTGGAAAGGAAAGAGGGCTACCACTAGGATGTGCTGCAAATACAGGTTTCCACGCGTCGAGGGTAAGCTCCGCGTAAGCTCGTTGACCTCAAACTGTTCTCTGTGCGAGACTTAGCTGAGAAGCTTTCCGTTCAGATTCAGGCTGCAAGGCAGACCGAATGTGCTGCTACCTAGCGCTGAGAGAGAAAGTGCAGAGGCCAGGCGTGTTTGGGCAGAGGCAGCAGCCTGGAGCATTTCTCTGCCGGCACCGTGCTCTCTGGGCGAGAAGTAGACACCGCTTCCACTCCGGCACAATGAAGGAGCAGAGCACGGAGCTGGTATGCGCATCGCCCAGGCTGCCTCTCGCTTGTGTGCGGATTCACGTTAGCACTTGAAAACAGAAAGTTCAAGCTGCGGCTACTTGTGCTGCTACCTATTTCTCTTCCAGCTTTCCCTGGAAAGAATTGTGCCCAGCTTGATGCTTTTGAGATGCAGAGATGACAGTGGCAGATGCAGCGGAGACTGGAAATACAGAGTGCAGCCGAGAGTTTCTGGTGCTTTGACGTGAGGCAAGGGGAAAGTGCAGCCCAGCAGAGGCTTTGACTTCTGGAGCCTTTTTCTTTGGCAGCAGCTGCTGCAAGTGGGCAAGGGAGCTGCGAGAGTGAAGAAGGGGACGGTCCGTCTATGTGAGAAGGAAGCTGCCGAGGCGCAGTGTGTTGTGCTCAGTTTCAAGGCTGCCTGGAGGAGGGGGGGACTTGAAGAACGCCTTCTTTCTGGACGCCTCCTTCTGGCTGTGCTCCAGCTGCATGCACTCTGCAGCACTGAAGGTTTAGGAACCTGCTGCTGGCCAGCTTGTGTCCAGGAGTGCAAGGGCTGCGCCTTCCTTCCTGAAGCAGCCAGAGCATTCTCAGCTGCAGCTGCTTGTGAAGCAGCTCTTGGCTGGACATTTGAAATTGGCTCCCCTGAGTACATGAGCCCGCTGCCCAGCTGCTTGGTTCTTCGCCTTCTGTGCTCTGGACAGAACTGAAGCCCAGCCATGGCTTGGAGCTTTGCCGCTCTTCAGCGTGAGCACTGCACGCAGCCACGGTGTGCTGTGCAGGGATTTTCCTTCAGCTCGACGGACAAGCATTTTCTTGCTCTTTCAGCGAGTCCAAACTGGGCATGTAGCTCTCGCTCAGCGAAATGCGTCAGGCGAGAAACACTTGCTGGAGTAGCTTTTCGCTGGGCAAGACTTTCAACACAGCACCACAATTCGGGCAAGGAGCAGCAGAAAGGAAGACCATCTTTTGGTCCTGGCACCTTCTTCTGGGCGACACGCCTATCCGCCTCTTCGCTCCCTGCAAGGCTGTAAGCTTGGCGGTGGTGCTTGCAAGTGAGAAGGCAGGTGCAGAGAGCACCGCGGTCTGCCGGCGCTGTGCAGGCTGGAAAGGAAAGAGGGCTACCACTAGGATGTGCTGCAAATACAGGTTTCCACGCGTCGAGGGTAAGCTCCGCGTAAGCTCGTTGACCTAAAACTGTTCTCTGTGCGAGACTTAGCTGAGAAGATTTCCGTTCAGATTCAGGCTGCAAGGCAGACCGAATGTGCTGCTACCTAGCGCTGAGAGAGAAAGTGCAGAGGCCAGGCGTGTTTGGGCAGAGGCAGCAGCCTGGAGCATTTCTCTGCCGGCACCGTGCTCTCTGGGCGAGAAGTAGACACCGGTTCCACTCCGGCACAATGAAGGAGCAGAGCACGGAGCTGGTATGCGCATCGCCCAGGCTGCCTCTCGCTTGTGTGCGGATTCACGTTAGCACTTGAAAACAGAAAGTTCAAGCTGCGGCTACTTGTGCTGCTACCTATTTCTCTTCCAGCTTTCCCTGGAAAGAATTGTGCCCAGCTTGATGCTTTTGAGATGCAGAGATGACAGTGGCAGATGCAGCGGAGACTGGAAATACAGAGTGCAGCGGAGAGTTTCTGGTGCTTTGACGTGAGGCAAGGGGAAAGTGCAGCCCAGCAGAGGCTTTGACTTCTGGAGCCTTTTTCTTTGGCAGCAGCTGCTGCAAGTGGGCAAGGGAGCTGCGAGAGTGAAGAAGGGGACGGTCCGTCTATGTGAGAAGGAAGCTGCCGAGGCGCAGTGTGTTGTGCTCAGTTTCAAGGCTGCCTGGAGGAGGGGGGGACTTGAAGAACGCCTTCTTTCTGGACGCCTCCTTCTGGCTGTGCTCCAGCTGCATGCACTCTGCAGCACTGAAGGTTTAGGAACCTGCTGCTGGCCAGCTTGTGTCCAGGAGTGCAAGGGCTGCGCCTTCCTTCCTGAAGCAGCCAGAGCATTCTCAGCTGCAGCTGCTTGTGAAGCAGCTCTTGGCTGGACATTTGAAATTGGCTCCCCTGAGTACATGAGCCCGCTGCCCAGCTGCTTGGTTCTTCGCCTTCTGTGCTCTGGACAGAACTGAAGCCCAGCCATGGCTTGGAGCTTTGCCGCTCTTCAGCGTGAGCACTGCACGCAGCCACGGTGTGCTGTGCAGGGATTTTCCTTCAGCTCGACGGACAAGCATTTTCTTGCTCTTTCAGCGAGTCCAAACTGGGCATGTAGCTCTCGCTCAGCGAAATGCGTCAGGCGAGAAACACTTGCTGGAGTAGCTTTTCGCTGGGCAAGACTTTCAACACAGCACCACAATTCGGGCAAGGAGCAGCAGAAAGGAAGACCATCTTTTGGTCCTGGCACCTTCTTCTGGGCGACACGCCTATCCGCCTCTTCTCTCCCTGCAAGGCTGTAAGCTTGGCGGTGGTGCTTGCAAGTGAGAAGGCAGGTGCAGAGAGCACCGCCATCAGCCGGCGCTGTGCAGGCTGGAAAGGAAAGAGGGCTACCACTAGGATGTGCTGCAAATACAGGTTTCCACGCGTCGAGGGTAAGCTCCGCGTAAGCTCGTTGACCTCAAACTGTTCTCTGTGCGAGACTTAGCTGAGAAGCTTTCCGTTCAGATTCAGGCTGCAAGGCAGACCGAATGTGCTGCTACCTAGCGCTGAGAGAGAAAGTGCAGAGGCCAGGCGTGTTTGGGCAGAGGCAGCAGCCTGGAGCATTTCTCTGCCGGCACCGTGCTCTCTGGGCGAGAAGTAGACACCGGTTCCACTCCGGCACAATGAAGGAGCAGAGCACGGAGCTGGTATGCGCATCGCCCAGGCTGCCTCTCGCTTGTGTGCGGATTCACGTTAGCACTTGAAAACAGAAAGTTCAAGCTGCGGCTACTTGTGCTGCTACCTATTTCTCTTCCAGCTTTCCCTGGAAAGAATTGTGCCCAGCTTGATGCTTTTGAGATGCAGAGATGACAGTGGCAGATGCAGCGGAGACTGGAAATACAGAGTGCAGCGGAGAGTTTCTGGTGCTTTGACGTGAGGCAAGGGGAAAGTGCAGCCCAGCAGAGGCTTTGACTTCTGGAGCCTTTTTCTTTGGCAGCAGCTGCTGCAAGTGGGCAAGGGAGCTGCGAGAGTGAAGAAGGGGACGGTCCGTCTATGTGAGAAGGAAGCTGCCGAGGCGCAGTGTGTTGTGCTCAGTTTCAAGGCTGCCTGGAGGAGGGGGGGACTTGAAGAACGCCTTCTTTCTGGACGCCTCCTTCTGGCTGTGCTCCAGCTGCATGCACTCTGCAGCACTGAAGGTTTAGGAACCTGCTGCTGGCCAGCTTGTGTCCAGGAGTGCAAGGGCTGCGCCTTCCTTCCTGAAGCAGCCAGAGCATTCTCAGCTGCAGCTGCTTGTGAAGCAGCTCTTGGCTGGACATTTGAAATTGGCTCCCCTGAGTACATGAGCCCGCTGCCCAGCTGCTTGGTTCTTCGCCTTCTGTGCTCTGGACAGAACTGAAGCCCAGCCATGGCTTGGAGCTTTGCCGCTCTTCAGCGTGAGCACTGCACGCAGCCACGGTGTGCTGTGCAGGGATTTTCCTACAGCTCGACGGACAAGCATTTTCTTGCTCTTTCAGCGAGTCCAAACTGGGCATGTAGCTCTCGCTCAGCGAAATGCGTCAGGCGAGAAACACTTGCTGGAGTAGCTTTTCGCTGGGCAAGACTTTCAACACAGCACCACAATTCGGGCAAGGAGCAGCAGAAAGGAAGACCATCTTTTGGTCCTGGCACCTTCTTCTGGGCGACACGCCTATCCGCCTCTTCTCTCCCTGCAAGGCTGTAAGCTTGGCGGTGGTGCTTGCAAGTGAGAAGGCAGGTGCAGAGAGCACCGCGGTCTGCCGGCGCTGTGCAGGCTGGAAAGGAAAGAGGGCTACCACTAGGATGTGCTGCAAATACAGGTTTCCACGCGTCGAGGGTAAGCTCCGCGTAAGCTCGTTGACCTCAAACTGTTCTCTGTGCGAGACTTAGCTGAGAAGCTTTCCGTTCAGATTCAGGCTGCAAGGCAGACCGAATGTGCTGCTACCTAGCGCTGAGAGAGAAAGTGCAGAGGCCAGGCGTGTTTGGGCAGAGGCAGCAGCCTGGAGCATTTCTCTGCCGGCACCGTGCTCTCTGGGCGAGAAGTAGACACCGGTTCCACTCCGGCACAATGAAGGAGCAGAGCACGGAGCTGGTATGCGCATCGCCCAGGCTGCCTCTCGCTTGTGTGCGGATTCACGTTAGCACTTGAAAACAGAAAGTTCAAGCTGCGGCTACTTGTGCTGCTACCTATTTCTCTTCCAGCTTTCCCTGGAAAGAATTGTGCCCAGCTTGATGCTTTTGAGATGCAGAGATGACAGTGGCAGATGCAGCGGAGACTGGAAATACAGAGTGCAGCGGAGAGTTTCTGGTGCTTTGACGTGAGGCAAGGGGAAAGTGCAGCCCAGCAGAGGCTTTGACTTCTGGAGCCTTTTTCTTTGGCAGCAGCTGCTGCAAGTGGGCAAGGGAGCTGCGAGAGTGAAGAAGGGGACGGTCCGTCTATGTGAGAAGGAAGCTGCCGAGGCGCAGTGTGTTGTGCTCAGTTTCAAGGCTGCCTGGAGGAGGGGGGGACTTGAAGAACGCCTTCTTTCTGGACGCCTCCTTCTGGCTGTGCTCCAGCTGCATGCACTCTGCAGCACTGAAGGTTTAGGAACCTGCTGCTGGCCAGCTTGTGTCCAGGAGTGCAAGGGCTGCGCCTTCCTTCCTGAAGCAGCCAGAGCATTCTCAGCTGCAGCTGCTTGTGAAGCAGCTCTTGGCTGGACATTTGAAATTGGCTCCCCTGAGTACATGAGCCCGGTGCCCAGCTGCTTGGTTCTTCGCCTTCTGTGCTCTGGACAGAACTGAAGCCCAGCCATGGCTTGGAGCTTTGCCGCTCTTCAGCGTGAGCACTGCACGCAGCCACGGTGTGCTGTGCAGGGATTTTCCTTCAGCTCGACAGACAAGCATTTTCTTGCTCTTTCAGCGAGTCCAAACTGTGCATGTAGCTCTCGCTCAGCGAAATGCGTCAGGCGAGAAACACTTGCTGGAGTAGCTTTTCGCTGGGCAAGACTTTCAACACAGCACCACAATTCGGGCAAGGAGCAGCAGAAAGGAAGACCATCTTTTGGTCCTGGCACCTTCTTCTGGGCGACACGCCTATCCGCCTCTTCTCTCCCTGCAAGGCTGTAAGCTTGGCGGTGGTGCTTGCAAGTGAGAAGGCAGGTGCAGAGAGCACCGCGATCTGCCGGCGCTGTGCAGGCTGGAAAGGAAAGAGGGCTACCACTAGGATGTGCTGCAAATACAGGTTTCCACGCGTCGAGGGTAAGCTCCGCGTAAGCTCGTTGACCTAAAACTGTTCTCTGTGCGAGACTTAGCTGAGAAGCTTTCCGTTCAGATTCAGGCTGCAAGGCAGACCGAATGTGCTGCTACCTAGCGCTGAGAGAGAAAGTGCAGAGGCCAGGCGTGTTTGGGCAGAGGCAGCAGCCTGGAGCATTTCTCTGCCGGCACCGTGCTCTCTGGGCGAGAAGTAGACACCGCTTCCACTCCGGCACAATGAAGGAGCAGAGCACGGAGCTGGTATGCGCATCGCCCAGGCTGCCTCTCGCTTGTGTGCGGATTCACGTTAGCACTTGAAAACAGAAAGTTCAAGCTGCGGCTACTTGTGCTGCTACCTATTTCTCTTCCAGCTTTCCCTGGAAAGAATTGTGCCCAGCTTGATGCTTTTGAGATGCAGAGATGACAGTGGCAGATGCAGCGGAGACTGGAAATACAGAGTGCAGCGGAGAGTTTCTGGTGCTTTGACGTGAGGCAAGGGGAAAGTGCAGCCCAGCAGAGGCTTTGACTTCTGGAGCCTTTTTCTTTGGCAGCAGCTGCTGCAAGTGGGCAAGGGAGCTGCGAGAGTGAAGAAGGGGACGGTCCGTCTATGTGAGAAGGAAGCTGCCGAGGCGCAGTGTGTTGTGCTCAGTTTCAAGGCTGCCTGGAGGAGGGGGGGACTTGAAGAACGCCTTCTTTCTGGACGCCTCCTTCTGGCTGTGCTCCAGCTGCATGCACTCTGCAGCACTGAAGGTTTAGGAACCTGCTGCTGGCCAGCTTGTGTCCAGGAGTGCAAGGGCTGCGCCTTCCTTCCTGAAGCAGCCAGAGCATTCTCAGCTGCAGCTGCTTGTGAAGCAGCTCTTGGCTGGACATTTGAAATTGGCTCCCCTGAGTACATGAGCCCGGTGCCCAGCTGCTTGGTTCTTCGCCTTCTGTGCTCTGGACAGAACTGAAGCCCAGCCATGGCTTGGAGCTTTGCCGCTCTTCAGCGTGAGCACTGCACGCAGCCACGGTGTGCTGTGCAGGGATTTTCCTTCAGCTCGACGGACAAGCATTTTCTTGCTCTTTCAGCGAGTCCAAACTGGGCATGTAGCTCTCGCTCAGCGAAATGCGTCAGGCGAGAAACACTTGCTGGAGTAGCTTTTCGCTGGGCAAGACTTTCAACACAGCACCACAATTCGGGCAAGGAGCAGCAGAAAGGAAGACCATCTTTTGGTCCTGGCACCTTCTTCTGGGCGACACGCCTATCCGCCTCTTCGCTCCCTGCAAGGCTGTAAGCTTGGCGGTGGTGCTTGCAAGTGAGAAGGCAGGTGCAGAGAGCACCGCGGTCTGCCGGCGCTGTGCAGGCTGGAAAGGAAAGAGGGCTACCACTAGGATGTGCTGCAAATACAGGTTTCCACGCGTCGAGGGTAAGCTCCGCGTAAGCTCGTTGACCTAAAACTGTTCTCTGTGCGAGACTTAGCTGAGAAGCTTTCCGTTCAGATTCAGGCTGCAAGGCAGACCGAATGTGCTGCTACCTAGCGCTGAGAGAGAAAGTGCAGAGGCCAGGCGTGTTTGGGCAGAGGCAGCAGCCTGGAGCATTTCTCTGCCGGCACCGTGCTCTCTGGGCGAGAAGTAGACACCGCTTCCACTCCGGCACAATGAAGGAGCAGAGCACGGAGCTGGTATGCGCATCGCCCAGGCTGCCTCTCGCTTGTGTGCGGATTCACGTTAGCACTTGAAAACAGAAAGTTCAAGCTGCGGCTACTTGTGCTGCTACCTATTTCTCTTCCAGCTTTCCCTGGAAAGAATTGTGCCCAGCTTGATGCTTTTGAGATGCAGAGATGACAGTGGCAGATGCAGCGGAGACTGGAAATACAGAGTGCAGCGGAGAGTTTCTGGTGCTTTGACGTGAGGCAAGGGGAAAGTGCAGCCCAGCAGAGGCTTTGACTTCTGGAGCCTTTTTCTTTGGCAGCAGCTGCTGCAAGTGGGCAAGGGAGCTGCGAGAGTGAAGAAGGGGACGGTCCGTCTATGTGAGAAGGAAGCTGCCGAGGCGCAGTGTGTTGTGCTCAGTTTCAAGGCTGCCTGGAGGAGGGGGGGACTTGAAGAACGCCTTCTTTCTGGACGCCTCCTTCTGGCTGTGCTCCAGCTGCATGCACTCTGCAGCACTGAAGGTTTAGGAACCTGCTGCTGGCCAGCTTGTGTCCAGGAGTGCAAGGGCTGCGCCTTCCTTCCTGAAGCAGCCAGAGCATTCTCAGCTGCAGCTGCTTGTGAAGCAGCTCTTGGCTGGACATTTGAAATTGGCTCCCCTGAGTACATGAGCCCGGTGCCCAGCTGCTTGGTTCTTCGCCTTCTGTGCTCTGGACAGAACTGAAGCCCAGCCATGGCTTGGAGCTTTGCCGCTCTTCAGCGTGAGCACTGCACGCAGCCACGGTGTGCTGTGCAGGGATTTTCCTTCAGCTCGACGGACAAGCATTTTCTTGCTCTTTCAGCGAGTCCAAACCGGGCATGTAGCTCTCGCTCAGCGAAATGCGTCAGGCGAGAAACACTTGCTGGAGTAGCTTTTCGCTGGGCAAGACTTTCAACACAGCACCACAATTCGGGCAAGGAGCAGCAGAAAGGAAGACCATCTTTTGGTCCTGGCACCTTCTTCTGGGCGACACGCCTATCCGCCTCTTCGCTCCCTGCAAGGCTGTAAGCTTGGCGGTGGTGCTTGCAAGTGAGAAGGCAGGTGCAGAGAGCACCGCGGTCTGCCGGCGCTGTGCAGGCTGGAAAGGAAAGAGGGCTACCACTAGGATGTGCTGCAAATACAGGTTTCCACGCGTCGAGGGTAAGCTCCGCGTAAGCTCGTTGACCTCAAACTGTTCTCTGTGCGAGACTTAGCTGAGAAGCTTTCCGTTCAGATTCAGGCTGCAAGGCAGACCGAATGTGCTGCTACCTAGCGCTGAGAGAGAAAGTGCAGAGGCCAGGCGTGTTTGGGCAGAGGCAGCAGCCTGGAGCATTTCTCTGCCGGCACCGTGCTCTCTGGGCGAGAAGTAGACACCGGTTCCACTCCGGCACAATGAAGGAGCAGAGCACGGAGCTGGTATGCGCATCGCCCAGGCTGCCTCTCGCTTGTGTGCGGATTCACGTTAGCACTTGAAAACAGAAAGTTCAAGCTGCGGCTACTTGTGCTGCTACCTATTTCTCTTCCAGCTTTCCCTGGAAAGAATTGTGCCCAGCTTGATGCTTTTGAGATGCAGAGATGACAGTGGCAGATGCAGCGGAGACTGGAAATACAGAGTGCAGCGGAGAGTTTCTGGTGCTTTGACGTGAGGCAAGGGGAAAGTGCAGCCCAGCAGAGGCTTTGACTTCTGGAGCCTTTTTCTTTGGCAGCAGCTGCTGCAAGTGGGCAAGGGAGCTGCGAGAGTGAAGAAGGGGACGGTCCGTCTATGTGAGAAGGAAGCTGCCGAGGCGCAGTGTGTTGTGCTCAGTTTCAAGGCTGCCTGGAGGAGGGGGGGACTTGAAGAACGCCTTCTTTCTGGACGCCTCCTTCTGGCTGTGCTCCAGCTGCATGCACTCTGCAGCACTGAAGGTTTAGGAACCTGCTGCTGGCCAGCTTGTGTCCAGGAGTGCAAGGGCTGCGCCTTCCTTCCTGAAGCAGCCAGAGCATTCTCAGCTGCAGCTGCTTGTGAAGCAGCTCTTGGCTGGACATTTGAAATTGGCTCCCCTGAGTACATGAGCCCGCTGCCCAGCTGCTTGGTTCTTCGCCTTCTGTGCTCTGGACAGAACTGAAGCCCAGCCATGGCTTGGAGCTTTGCCGCTCTTCAGCGTGAGCACTGCACGCAGCCACGGTGTGCTGTGCAGGGATTTTCCTTCAGCTCGACGGACAAGCATTTTCTTGCTCTTTCAGCGAGTCCAAACTGGGCATGTAGCTCTCGCTCAGCGAAATGCGTCAGGCGAGAAACACTTGCTGGAGTAGCTTTTCGCTGGGCAAGACTTTCAACACAGCACCACAATTCGGGCAAGGAGCAGCAGAAAGGAAGACCATCTTTTGGTCCTGGCACCTTCTTCTGGGCGACACGCCTATCCGCCTCTTCGCTCCCTGCAAGGCTGTAAGCTTGGCGGTGGTGCTTGCAAGTGAGAAGGCAGGTGCAGAGAGCACCGCGGTCTGCCGGCGCTGTGCAGGCTGGAAAGGAAAGAGGGCTACCACTAGGATGTGCTGCAAATACAGGTTTCCACGCGTCGAGGGTAAGCTCCGCGTAAGCTCGTTGACCTCAAACTGTTCTCTGTGCGAGACTTAGCTGAGAAGCTTTCCGTTCAGATTCAGGCTGCAAGGCAGACCGAATGTGCTGCTACCTAGCGCTGAGAGAGAAAGTGCAGAGGCCAGGCGTGTTTGGGCAGAGGCAGCAGCCTGGAGCATTTCTCTGCCGGCACCGTGCTCTCTGGGCGAGAAGTAGACACCGGTTCCACTCCGGCACAATGAAGGAGCAGAGCACGGAGCTGGTATGCGCATCGCCCAGGCTGCCTCTCGCTTGTGTGCGGATTCACGTTAGCACTTGAAAACAGAAAGTTCAAGCTGCGGCTACTTGTGCTGCTACCTATTTCTCTTCCAGCTTTCCCTGGAAAGAATTGTGCCCATCTTGATGCTTTTGAGATGCAGAGATGACAGTGGCAGATGCAGCGGAGACTGGAAATACAGAGTGCAGCGGAGAGTTTCTGGTGCTTTGACGTGAGGCAAGGGGAAAGTGCAGCCCAGCAGAGGCTTTGACTTCTGGAGCCTTTTTCTTTGGCAGCAGCTGCTGCAAGTGGGCAAGGGAGCTGCGAGAGTGAAGAAGGGGACGGTCCGTCTATGTGAGAAGGAAGCTGCCGAGGCGCAGTGTGTTGTGCTCAGTTTCAAGGCTGCCTGGAGGAGGGGGGGACTTGAAGAACGCCTTCTTTCTGGACGCCTCCTTCTGGCTGTGCTCCAGCTGCATGCACTCTGCAGCACTGAACGTTTAGGAACCTGCTGCTGGCCAGCTTGTGTCCAGGAGTGCAAGGGCTGCGCCTTCCTTCCTGAAGCAGCCAGAGCATTCTCAGCTGCAGCTGCTTGTGAAGCAGCTCTTGGCTGGACATTTGAAATTGGCTCCCCTGAGTACATGAGCCCGCTGCCCAGCTGCTTGGTTCTTCGCCTTCTGTGCTCTGGACAGAACTGAAGCCCAGCCATGGCTTGGAGCTTTGCCGCTCTTCAGCGTGAGCACTGCACGCAGCCACGGTGTGCTGTGCAGGGATTTTCCTTCAGCTCGACGGACAAGCATTTTCTTGCTCTTTCAGCGAGTCCAAACTGGGCATGTAGCTCTCGCTCAGCGAAATGCGTCAGGCGAGAAACACTTGCTGGAGTAGCTTTTCGCTGGGCAAGACTTTCAACACAGCACCACAATTCGGGCAAGGAGCAGCAGAAAGGAAGACCATCTTTTGGTCCTGGCACCTTCTTCTGGGCGACACGCCTATCCGCCTCTTCTCTCCCTGCAAGGCTGTAAGCTTGGCGGTGGTGCTTGCAAGTGAGAAGGCAGGTGCAGAGAGCACCGCCATCAGCCGGCGCTGTGCAGGCTGGAAAGGAAAGAGGGCTACCACTAGGATGTGCTGCAAATACAGGTTTCCACGCGTCGAGGGTAAGCTCCGCGTAAGCTCGTTGACCTCAAACTGTTCTCTGTGCGAGACTTAGCTGAGAAGCTTTCCGTTCAGATTCAGGCTGCAAGGCAGACCGAATGTGCTGCTACCTAGCGCTGAGAGAGAAAGTGCAGAGGCCAGGCGTGTTTGGGCAGAGGCAGCAGCCTGGAGCATTTCTCTGCCGGCACCGTGCTCTCTGGGCGAGAAGTAGACACCGGTTCCACTCCGGCACAATGAAGGAGCAGAGCACGGAGCTGGTATGCGCATCGCCCAGGCTGCCTCTCGCTTGTGTGCGGATTCACGTTAGCACTTGAAAACAGAAAGTTCAAGCTGCGGCTACTTGTGCTGCTACCTATTTCTCTTCCAGCTTTCCCTGGAAAGAATTGTGCCCAGCTTGATGCTTTTGAGATGCAGAGATGACAGTGGCAGATGCAGCGGAGACTGGAAATACAGAGTGCAGCGGAGAGTTTCTGGTGCTTTGACGTGAGGCAAGGGGAAAGTGCAGCCCAGCAGAGGCTTTGACTTCTGGAGCCTTTTTCTTTGGCAGCAGCTGCTGCAAGTGGGCAAGGGAGCTGCGAGAGTGAAGAAGGGGACGGTCCGTCTATGTGAGAAGGAAGCTGCCGAGGCGCAGTGTGTTGTGCTCAGTTTCAAGGCTGCCTGGAGGAGGGGGGGACTTGAAGAACGCCTTCTTTCTGGACGCCTCCTTCTGGCTGTGCTCCAGCTGCATGCACTCTGCAGCACTGAAGGTTTAGGAACCTGCTGCTGGCCAGCTTGTGTCCAGGAGTGCAAGGGCTGCGCCTTCCTTCCTGAAGCAGCCAGAGCATTCTCAGCTGCAGCTGCTTGTGAAGCAGCTCTTGGCTGGACATTTGAAATTGGCTCCCCTGAGTACATGAGCCCGGTGCCCAGCTGCTTGGTTCTTCGCCTTCTGTGCTCTGGACAGAACTGAAGCCCAGCCATGGCTTGGAGCTTTGCCGCTCTTCAGCGTGAGCACTGCACGCAGCCACGGTGTGCTGTGCAGGGATTTTCCTTCAGCTCGACGGACAAGCATTTTCTTGCTCTTTCAGCGAGTCCAAACTGGGCATGTAGCTCTCGCTCAGCGAAATGCGTCAGGCGAGAAACACTTGCTGGAGTAGCTTTTCGCTGGGCAAGACTTTCAACACAGCACCACAATTCGGGCAAGGAGCAGCAGAAAGGAAGACCATCTTTTGGTCCTGGCACCTTCTTCTGGGCGACACGCCTATCCGCCTCTTCTCTCCCTGCAAGGCTGTAAGCTTGGCGGTGGTGCTTGCAAGTGAGAAGGCAGGTGCAGAGAGCACCGCCATCAGCCGGCGCTGTGCAGGCTGGAAAGGAAAGAGGGCTACCACTAGGATGTGCTGCAAATACAGGTTTCCACGCGTCGAGGGTAAGCTCCGCGTAAGCTCGTTGACCTCAAACTGTTCTCTGTGCGAGACTTAGCTGAGAAGCTTTCCGTTCAGATTCAGGCTGCAAGGCAGACCGAATGTGCTGCTACCTAGCGCTGAGAGAGAAAGTGCAGAGGCCAGGCGTGTTTGGGCAGAGGCAGCAGCCTGGAGCATTTCTCTGCCGGCACCGTGCTCTCTGGGCGAGAAGTAGACACCGGTTCCACTCCGGCACAATGAAGGAGCAGAGCACGGAGCTGGTATGCGCATCGCCCAGGCTGCCTCTCGCTTGTGTGCGGATTCACGTTAGCACTTGAAAACAGAAAGTTCAAGCTGCGGCTACTTGTGCTGCTACCTATTTCTCTTCCAGCTTTCCCTGGAAAGAATTGTGCCCAGCTTGATGCTTTTGAGATGCAGAGATGACAGTGGCAGATGCAGCGGAGACTGGAAATACAGAGTGCAGCGGAGAGTTTCTGGTGCTTTGACGTGAGGCAAGGGGAAAGTGCAGCCCAGCAGAGGCTTTGACTTCTGGAGCCTTTTTCTTTGGCAGCAGCTGCTGCAAGTGGGCAAGGGAGCTGCGAGAGTGAAGAAGGGGACGGTCCGTCTATGTGAGAAGGAAGCTGCCGAGGCGCAGTGTGTTGTGCTCAGTTTCAAGGCTGCCTGGAGGAGGGGGGGACTTGAAGAACGCCTTCTTTCTGGACGCCTCCTTCTGGCTGTGCTCCAGCTGCATGCACTCTGCAGCACTGAAGGTTTAGGAACCTGCTGCTGGCCAGCTTGTGTCCAGGAGTGCAAGGGCTGCGCCTTCCTTCCTGAAGCAGCCAGAGCATTCTCAGCTGCAGCTGCTTGTGAAGCAGCTCTTGGCTGGACATTTGAAATTGGCTCCCCTGAGTACATGAGCCCGGTGCCCAGCTGCTTGGTTCTTCGCCTTCTGTGCTCTGGACAGAACTGAAGCCCAGCCATGGCTTGGAGCTTTGCCGCTCTTCAGCGTGAGCACTGCACGCAGCCACGGTGTGCTGTGCAGGGATTTTCCTTCAGCTCGACGGACAAGCATTTTCTTGCTCTTTCAGCGAGTCCAAACTGGGCATGTAGCTCTCGCTCAGCGAAATGCGTCAGGCGAGAAACACTTGCTGGAGTAGCTTTTCGCTGGGCAAGACTTTCAACACAGCACCACAATTCGGGCAAGGAGCAGCAGAAAGGAAGACCATCTTTTGGTCCTGGCACCTTCTTCTGGGCGACACGCCTATCCGCCTCTTCTCTCCCTGCAAGGCTGTAAGCTTGGCGGTGGTGCTTGCAAGTGAGAAGGCAGGTGCAGAGAGCACCGCCATCAGCCGGCGCTGTGCAGGCTGGAAAGGAAAGAGGGCTACCACTAGGATGTGCTGCAAATACAGGTTTCCACGCGTCGAGGGTAAGCTCCGCGTAAGCTCGTTGACCTCAAACTGTTCTCTGTGCGAGACTTAGCTGAGAAGCTTTCCGTTCAGATTCAGGCTGCAAGGCAGACCGAATGTGCTGCTACCTAGCGCTGAGAGAGAAAGTGCAGAGGCCAGGCGTGTTTGGGCAGAGGCAGCAGCCTGGAGCATTTCTCTGCCGGCACCGTGCTCTCTGGGCGAGAAGTAGACACCGCTTCCACTCCGGCACAATGAAGGAGCAGAGCACGGAGCTGGTATGCGCATCGCCCAGGCTGCCTCTCGCTTGTGTGCGGATTCACGTTAGCACTTGAAAACAGAAAGTTCAAGCTGCGGCTACTTGTGCTGCTACCTATTTCTCTTCCAGCTTTCCCTGGAAAGAATTGTGCCCAGCTTGATGCTTTTGAGATGCAGAGATGACAGTGGCAGATGCAGCGGAGACTGGAAATACAGAGTGCAGCCGAGAGTTTCTGGTGCTTTGACGTGAGGCAAGGGGAAAGTGCAGCCCAGCAGAGGCTTTGACTTCTGGAGCCTTTTTCTTTGGCAGCAGCTGCTGCAAGTGGGCAAGGGAGCTGCGAGAGTGAAGAAGGGGACGGTCCGTCTATGTGAGAAGGAAGCTGCCGAGGCGCAGTGTGTTGTGCTCAGTTTCAAGGCTGCCTGGAGGAGGGGGGGACTTGAAGAACGCCTTCTTTCTGGACGCCTCCTTCTGGCTGTGCTCCAGCTGCATGCACTCTGCAGCACTGAAGGTTTAGGAACCTGCTGCTGGCCAGCTTGTGTCCAGGAGTGCAAGGGCTGCGCCTTCCTTCCTGAAGCAGCCAGAGCATTCTCAGCTGCAGCTGCTTGTGAAGCAGCTCTTGGCTGGACATTTGAAATTGGCTCCCCTGAGTACATGAGCCCGGTGCCCAGCTGCTTGGTTCTTCGCCTTCTGTGCTCTGGACAGAACTGAAGCCCAGCCATGGCTTGGAGCTTTGCCGCTCTTCAGCGTGAGCACTGCACGCAGCCACGGTGTGCTGTGCAGGGATTTTCCTTCAGCTCGACGGACAAGCATTTTCTTGCTCTTTCAGCGAGTCCAAACTGGGCATGTAGCTCTCGCTCAGCGAAATGCGTCAGGCGAGAAACACTTGCTGGAGTAGCTTTTCGCTGGGCAAGACTTTCAACACAGCACCACAATTCGGGCAAGGAGCAGCAGAAAGGAAGACCATCTTTTGGTCCTGGCACCTTCTTCTGGGCGACACGCCTATCCGCCTCTTCTCTCCCTGCAAGGCTGTAAGCTTGGCGGTGGTGCTTGCAAGTGAGAAGGCAGGTGCAGAGAGCACCGCCATCAGCCGGCGCTGTGCAGGCTGGAAAGGAAAGAGGGCTACCACTAGGATGTGCTGCAAATACAGGTTTCCACGCGTCGAGGGTAAGCTCCGCGTAAGCTCGTTGACCTCAAACTGTTCTCTGTGCGAGACTTAGCTGAGAAGCTTTCCGTTCAGATTCAGGCTGCAAGGCAGACCGAATGTGCTGCTACCTAGCGCTGAGAGAGAAAGTGCAGAGGCCAGGCGTGTTTGGGCAGAGGCAGCAGCCTGGAGCATTTCTCTGCCGGCACCGTGCTCTCTGGGCGAGAAGTAGACACCGCTTCCACTCCGGCACAATGAAGGAGCAGAGCACGGAGCTGGTATGCGCATCGCCCAGGCTGCCTCTCGCTTGTGTGCGGATTCACGTTAGCACTTGAAAACAGAAAGTTCAAGCTGCGGCTACTTGTGCTGCTACCTATTTCTCTTCCAGCTTTCCCTGGAAAGAATTGTGCCCAGCTTGATGCTTTTGAGATGCAGAGATGACAGTGGCAGATGCAGCGGAGACTGGAAATACAGAGTGCAGCCGAGAGTTTCTGGTGCTTTGACGTGAGGCAAGGGGAAAGTGCAGCCCAGCAGAGGCTTTGACTTCTGGAGCCTTTTTCTTTGGCAGCAGCTGCTGCAAGTGGGCAAGGGAGCTGCGAGAGTGAAGAAGGGGACGGTCCGTCTATGTGAGAAGGAAGCTGCCGAGGCGCAGTGTGTTGTGCTCAGTTTCAAGGCTGCCTGGAGGAGGGGGGGACTTGAAGAACGCCTTCTTTCTGGACGCCTCCTTCTGGCTGTGCTCCAGCTGCATGCACTCTGCAGCACTGAAGGTTTAGGAACCTGCTGCTGGCCAGCTTGTGTCCAGGAGTGCAAGGGCTGCGCCTTCCTTCCTGAAGCAGCCAGAGCATTCTCAGCTGCAGCTGCTTGTGAAGCAGCTCTTGGCTGGACATTTGAAATTGGCTCCCCTGAGTACATGAGCCCGGTGCCCAGCTGCTTGGTTCTTCGCCTTCTGTGCTCTGGACAGAACTGAAGCCCAGCCATGGCTTGGAGCTTTGCCGCTCTTCAGCGTGAGCACTGCACGCAGCCACGGTGTGCTGTGCAGGGATTTTCCTTCAGCTCGACGGACAAGCATTTTCTTGCTCTTTCAGCGAGTCCAAACTGGGCATGTAGCTCTCGCTCAGCGAAATGCGTCAGGCGAGAAACACTTGCTGGAGTAGCTTTTCGCTGGGCAAGACTTTCAACACAGCACCACAATTCGGGCAAGGAGCAGCAGAAAGGAAGACCATCTTTTGGTCCTGGCACCTTCTTCTGGGCGACACGCCTATCCGCCTCTTCGCTCCCTGCAAGGCTGTAAGCTTGGCGGTGGTGCTTGCAAGTGAGAAGGCAGGTGCAGAGAGCACCGCGGTCTGCCGGCGCTGTGCAGGCTGGAAAGGAAAGAGGGCTACCACTAGGATGTGCTGCAAATACAGGTTTCCACGCGTCGAGGGTAAGCTCCGCGTAAGCTCGTTGACCTCAAACTGTTCTCTGTGCGAGACTTAGCTGAGAAGCTTTCCGTTCAGATTCAGGCTGCAAGGCAGACCGAATGTGCTGCTACCTAGCGCTGAGAGAGAAAGTGCAGAGGCCAGGCGTGTTTGGGCAGAGGCAGCAGCCTGGAGCATTTCTCTGCCGGCACCGTGCTCTCTGGGCGAGAAGTAGACACCGCTTCCACTCCGGCACAATGAAGGAGCAGAGCACGGAGCTGGTATGCGCATCGCCCAGGCTGCCTCTCGCTTGTGTGCGGATTCACGTTAGCACTTGAAAACAGAAAGTTCAAGCTGCGGCTACTTGTGCTGCTACCTATTTCTCTTCCAGCTTTCCCTGGAAAGAATTGTGCCCAGCTTGATGCTTTTGAGATGCAGAGATGACAGTGGCAGATGCAGCGGAGACTGGAAATACAGAGTGCAGCGGAGAGTTTCTGGTGCTTTGACGTGAGGCAAGGGGAAAGTGCAGCCCAGCAGAGGCTTTGACTTCTGGAGCCTTTTTCTTTGGCAGCAGCTGCTGCAAGTGGGCAAGGGAGCTGCGAGAGTGAAGAAGGGGACGGTCCGTCTATGTGAGAAGGAAGCTGCCGAGGCGCAGTGTGTTGTGCTCAGTTTCAAGGCTGCCTGGAGGAGGGGGGGACTTGAAGAACGCCTTCTTTCTGGACGCCTCCTTCTGGCTGTGCTCCAGCTGCATGCACTCTGCAGCACTGAAGGTTTAGGAACCTGCTGCTGGCCAGCTTGTGTCCAGGAGTGCAAGGGCTGCGCCTTCCTTCCTGAAGCAGCCAGAGCATTCTCAGCTGCAGCTGCTTGTGAAGCAGCTCTTGGCTGGACATTTGAAATTGGCTCCCCTGAGTACATGAGCCCGGTGCCCAGCTGCTTGGTTCTTCGCCTTCTGTGCTCTGGACAGAACTGAAGCCCAGCCATGGCTTGGAGCTTTGCCGCTCTTCAGCGTGAGCACTGCACGCAGCCACGGTGTGCTGTGCAGGGATTTTCCTTCAGCTCGACGGACAAGCATTTTCTTGCTCTTTCAGCGAGTCCAAACTGGGCATGTAGCTCTCGCTCAGCGAAATGCGTCAGGCGAGAAACACTTGCTGGAGTAGCTTTTCGCTGGGCAAGACTTTCAACACAGCACCACAATTCGGGCAAGGAGCAGCAGAAAGGAAGACCATCTTTTGGTCCTGGCACCTTCTTCTGGGCGACACGCCTATCCGCCTCTTCTCTCCCTGCAAGGCTGTAAGCTTGGCGGTGGTGCTTGCAAGTGAGAAGGCAGGTGCAGAGAGCACCGCGATCTGCCGGCGCTGTGCAGGCTGGAAAGGAAAGAGGGCTACCACTAGGATGTGCTGCAAATACAGGTTTCCACGCGTCGAGGGTAAGCTCCGCGTAAGCTCGTTGACCTCAAACTGTTCTCTGTGCGAGACTTAGCTGAGAAGCTTTCCGTTCAGATTCAGGCTGCAAGGCAGACCGAATGTGCTGCTACCTAGCGCTGAGAGAGAAAGTGCAGAGGCCAGGCGTGTTTGGGCAGAGGCAGCAGCCTGGAGCATTTCTCTGCCGGCACCGTGCTCTCTGGGCGAGAAGTAGACACCGCTTCCACTCCGGCACAATGAAGGAGCAGAGCACGGAGCTGGTATGCGCATCGCCCAGGCTGCCTCTCGCTTGTGTGCGGATTCACGTTAGCACTTGAAAACAGAAAGTTCAAGCTGCGGCTACTTGTGCTGCTACCTATTTCTCTTCCAGCTTTCCCTGGAAAGAATTGTGCCCATCTTGATGCTTTTGAGATGCAGAGATGACAGTGGCAGATGCAGCGGAGACTGGAAATACAGAGTGCAGCCGAGAGTTTCTGGTGCTTTGACGTGAGGCAAGGGGAAAGTGCAGCCCAGCAGAGGCTTTGACTTCTGGAGCCTTTTTCTTTGGCAGCAGCTGCTGCAAGTGGGCAAGGGAGCTGCGAGAGTGAAGAAGGGGACGGTCCGTCTATGTGAGAAGGAAGCTGCCGAGGCGCAGTGTGTTGTGCTCAGTTTCAAGGCTGCCTGGAGGAGGGGGGGACTTGAAGAACGCCTTCTTTCTGGACGCCTCCTTCTGGCTGTGCTCCAGCTGCATGCACTCTGCAGCACTGAACGTTTAGGAACCTGCTGCTGGCCAGCTTGTGTCCAGGAGTGCAAGGGCTGCGCCTTCCTTCCTGAAGCAGCCAGAGCATTCTCAGCTGCAGCTGCTTGTGAAGCAGCTCTTGGCTGGACATTTGAAATTGGCTCCCCTGAGTACATGAGCCCGGTGCCCAGCTGCTTGGTTCTTCGCCTTCTGTGCTCTGGACAGAACTGAAGCCCAGCCATGGCTTGGAGCTTTGCCGCTCTTCAGCGTGAGCACTGCACGCAGCCACGGTGTGCTGTGCAGGGATTTTCCTTCAGCTCGACGGACAAGCATTTTCTTGCTCTTTCAGCGAGTCCAAACTGGGCATGTAGCTCTCGCTCAGCGAAATGCGTCAGGCGAGAAACACTTGCTGGAGTAGCTTTTCGCTGGGCAAGACTTTCAACACAGCACCACAATTCGGGCAAGGAGCAGCAGAAAGGAAGACCATCTTTTGGTCCTGGCACCTTCTTCTGGGCGACACGCCTATCCGCCTCTTCTCTCCCTGCAAGGCTGTAAGCTTGGCGGTGGTGCTTGCAAGTGAGAAGGCAGGTGCAGAGAGCACCGCCATCAGCCGGCGCTGTGCAGGCTGGAAAGGAAAGAGGGCTACCACTAGGATGTGCTGCAAATACAGGTTTCCACGCGTCGAGGGTAAGCTCCGCGTAAGCTCGTTGACCTCAAACTGTTCTCTGTGCGAGACTTAGCTGAGAAGCTTTCCGTTCAGATTCAGGCTGCAAGGCAGACCGAATGTGCTGCTACCTAGCGCTGAGAGAGAAAGTGCAGAGGCCAGGCGTGTTTGGGCAGAGGCAGCAGCCTGGAGCATTTCTCTGCCGGCACCGTGCTCTCTGGGCGAGAAGTAGACACCGCTTCCACTCCGGCACAATGAAGGAGCAGAGCACGGAGCTGGTATGCGCATCGCCCAGGCTGCCTCTCGCTTGTGTGCGGATTCACGTTAGCACTTGAAAACAGAAAGTTCAAGCTGCGGCTACTTGTGCTGCTACCTATTTCTCTTCCAGCTTTCCCTGGAAAGAATTGTGCCCATCTTGATGCTTTTGAGATGCAGAGATGACAGTGGCAGATGCAGCGGAGACTGGAAATACAGAGTGCAGCGGAGAGTTTCTGGTGCTTTGACGTGAGGCAAGGGGAAAGTGCAGCCCAGCAGAGGCTTTGACTTCTGGAGCCTTTTTCTTTGGCAGCAGCTGCTGCAAGTGGGCAAGGGAGCTGCGAGAGTGAAGAAGGGGACGGTCCGTCTATGTGAGAAGGAAGCTGCCGAGGCGCAGTGTGTTGTGCTCAGTTTCAAGGCTGCCTGGAGGAGGGGGGGACTTGAAGAACGCCTTCTTTCTGGACGCCTCCTTCTGGCTGTGCTCCAGCTGCATGCACTCTGCAGCACTGAAGGTTTAGGAACCTGCTGCTGGCCAGCTTGTGTCCAGGAGTGCAAGGGCTGCGCCTTCCTTCCTGAAGCAGCCAGAGCATTCTCAGCTGCAGCTGCTTGTGAAGCAGCTCTTGGCTGGACATTTGAAATTGGCTCCCCTGAGTACATGAGCCCGCTGCCCAGCTGCTTGGTTCTTCGCCTTCTGTGCTCTGGACAGAACTGAAGCCCAGCCATGGCTTGGAGCTTTGCCGCTCTTCAGCGTGAGCACTGCACGCAGCCACGGTGTGCTGTGCAGGGATTTTCCTTCAGCTCGACGGACAAGCATTTTCTTGCTCTTTCAGCGAGTCCAAACTGGGCATGTAGCTCTCGCTCAGCGAAATGCGTCAGGCGAGAAACACTTGCTGGAGTAGCTTTTCGCTGGGCAAGACTTTCAACACAGCACCACAATTCGGGCAAGGAGCAGCAGAAAGGAAGACCATCTTTTGGTCCTGGCACCTTCTTCTGGGCGACACGCCTATCCGCCTCTTCTCTCCCTGCAAGGCTGTAAGCTTGGCGGTGGTGCTTGCAAGTGAGAAGGCAGGTGCAGAGAGCACCGCCATCAGCCGGCGCTGTGCAGGCTGGAAAGGAAAGAGGGCTACCACTAGGATGTGCTGCAAATACAGGTTTCCACGCGTCGAGGGTAAGCTCCGCGTAAGCTCGTTGACCTCAAACTGTTCTCTGTGCGAGACTTAGCTGAGAAGCTTTCGGTTCAGATTCAGGCTGCAAGGCAGACCGAATGTGCTGCTACCTAGCGCTGAGAGAGAAAGTGCAGAGGCCAGGCGTGTTTGGGCAGAGGCAGCAGCCTGGAGCATTTCTCTGCCGGCACCGTGCTCTCTGGGCGAGAAGTAGACACCGCTTCCACTCCGGCACAATGAAGGAGCAGAGCACGGAGCTGGTATGCGCATCGCCCAGGCTGCCTCTCGCTTGTGTGCGGATTCACGTTAGCACTTGAAAACAGAAAGTTCAAGCTGCGGCTACTTGTGCTGCTACCTATTTCTCTTCCAGCTTTCCCTGGAAAGAATTGTGCCCAGCTTGATGCTTTTGAGATGCAGAGATGACAGTGGCAGATGCAGCGGAGACTGGAAATACAGAGTGCAGCCGAGAGTTTCTGGTGCTTTGACGTGAGGCAAGGGGAAAGTGCAGCCCAGCAGAGGCTTTGACTTCTGGAGCCTTTTTCTTTGGCAGCAGCTGCTGCAAGTGGGCAAGGGAGCTGCGAGAGTGAAGAAGGGGACGGTCCGTCTATGTGAGAAGGAAGCTGCCGAGGCGCAGTGT